>NW_028241973.1:0-40643 GCF_964263255.1 Lissotriton vulgaris
ATGCCGCCATTGCTCCGGAACTACGATGCACCTTCAATACCATCAACACCACCTTCGAAACCGGCATCTTTCCCGAAGACTGGTAATGTTCAGAATTCAGACTCCTACTCAAGAAGCCCTCTGCCGATCCCAGTGACCTCAAGAACTATGACCCATTTCCCTTCTCCCCGTCGCTGCCAAAGTCACAGAGAAGACCATCAATGTCCAACTAGCAAAATTCACCAAAGAAAACTCCATCCTTGACCCCTCCCAATCCGGATTCTGCACGAAATACATCAGCAAGATCACTCTACTCACCACCACAGTCGACATCCGCACCCTCCTCAACCACATGCACACCGCAGCCCTGATCCTAGTCAACCTCTCTGCAGCCTTCGACACCACCTCCCACTGCACTCTCACCACCAGACTCCACGACCCCGGCATACAGGGAACCGCACTCGACTGGTTCCGCTCCTTCCTCACCGGCAGAACCCAAAGAATCAGACTACCAACCTTCCTCTCTGAACCCACAGAAATCAACTGCAGAGTACCCCAAGGATCGTCGCTTAACCCCACGCTCTTCAACTTCTACAAGGCCCCTTCACCGCCATTGTCAGACTGCATGGACTCAGCATAGTATCCTGCGCCGACAACACACAGCTCATCCTCTCCCTCACCAAGGACCCCATCACCACCAGACTCAACTTCCAGGAAGGAATGAAGGACATCACATATATATATGTAGATATATATACATATAAATTACCTACTTGCGGTCGCCAGTAGGTAGTTCTAGTTAGGAACTAGTTGCCATAGGAAATCCGCAACATTCTATTTGGAATAACTTTGGCGCCGGTTGACGAATCTTCGTGAAATTCTCAAAGAAGATGGGGCGCTCCGCTCCTTCCCTGAAAGTTTGGCGTTGATTCGTGAAGTGGGGGCTGAGAAAAAAGGGGGGGGTTCCCAAAACGTGTTTTCCCCATGAAATTTTCCATAGGGACCTTTAGACACGGCTACAGCCCGAACTGTTAACGGAATTACACCAAATTTGGCAAAACAGTAGAGTTTGGTTTGCAGATTATGCTTTTTTTAAATGGTGTAAATCTGTTCAGCAGTTTCTAAGAAAATCAAAAGTAAAATCATAGATATATCCATAGACGAAGTACCATACGCGTACCTTCCAGAGCACAAGCTGTGGCTGCCATCTTGTGTCTCGGTAGAACAGAGGCACAAGAAAACTGAAAAAGAAGTGTGCAAAAGACGCAAAGGGGGCAGGGTAGAAATACCCTGAGGCCCTAGGCCTGCTTAGGGGGTCCCAAAAGGACAAGGGAAAATCACGGGGTACGCATATGGTACGCGTAACCTGCCGATAAAAAAAAAAAATGAGGCACGGCTCCTGCGCATTTATGTAAATTAGCCCCCGGGGGGTCAAATCCTGGGGGCTTTATATAAATAAGTTGTGGGGGGGCCCAATCCCCCCCACACTGGGGCTTCTTTTTAAAATAAAAATAAAAACCTGTGTGGGGGGCTCAAGCCCCCCACACACCCCTGGGACCGCCACCTCCCCGGGGCTCTAGTTTTTAAAATAGGGGGTTTCATGACGGACCCCCCAGCCCCGGGGGCCACCACTCCCGGGGCTTTTGACTGTTGGGAGGGGGACCGTGTGACCCCTTCCTGGAGCCTAGTGGTGGTTCTGGGTACCGCCACCCCCCAGGGCAGGCTCCTGCAGTTTTCCTGGGGTGCCTACCCCCGGGACACTGCTGATTGCCATGGTAGGACGGGAGCCTCGCGGCTTCCGCCCTACCATAGCAAACTGCTTTCCTATTTGAAAGACCTGCTTTCTCTTTCAAATAGGAAAGCAGATTGCTTTTCATCAGGGAGAGCAGCATGTTAGCTGCTCTCCCTGACGAAAAGCAATGCCGGCTTCCGAAGGACACAGGGAGCTGGCAGGGACTGTGGGGGGATTGGGGACCCCCCATGATCCCCAACGAACAGGGTCAGCACGGGGGATGGGGTCCCCGGGGCAAGAAGTGGTCCGGGAGGAGGGCCACGCGGCCCTCCTCCTTAAATATTTTTTAACATTTTTGAAAAAAAAAGTAGGTAGGCTGGCCCTGGGTATGGTGTCCCTGGGGCCAGATGCGGCTCGGGAGGGGGGCTACGCTGTCCCCTCCTCCCAAAAATACATTTAAAAAAAAAATGAGGCAGAGCCCCGGGGGATGGGGTCCCGGGGCTAAAAGAAGCCACAGGAGGGGGGCCACGCAGCCCCCCTCCCTATATTTTTTAAAACTTCTGGTGTGTACACGTTCAGTACGCGTACCGAACAATATATGATGCCTGTCGTACCGTACGCGTACCTAAGCAAGAAAAAGAGAAAAATATTTTTCAGATATTTTTCAACTTTATGTGTTTAGAGGTTGGGTGGCTCTAAAATGAGCCCTTCTGTTTATTGGGAGATTTCAGTATCTACAAGTAAGCACTGATGCAGAGTCTAAAGTTCATGAGGAAGACTCTTTTCCCTTCATCTGTAAAATGTACACCATCTCTCCTATAGATGCTATGCATATTGAAACGCAGATTGTTGTTGTAAATGGACCCCATTCTATAGTCTCTGAGAAAAGCAGAAACAGATTTATTCACGTTTTCTAGATTTCTCAATCTGTGGACAAAATTGATTGGACCAGTTCCATTTCCGCCTTTGGCATATGTTGGAATACACAAAGGCAGTTTGGGGGAAAAGTGACATCAGTTCTGTAAAGGTGTCCTTCATAAACATTTCCAGACCTACCCCAGTTAAAGTGCCTAGGTCATTGCCACCACAGTGCACAATTATGAGGTCAGGGTGTTGGAGATGTAGAAAGGATTTAACCAATGGCATCAATTGGTGCCACTTTCACGCTCTCTGTTCAATCCATTTAATGTCTACATTTGGTAAACCTAGCTCTTTGTGAAATCCTCTCTCTTCTGCGTACCTTTGACTCCAGAAAAAATAGCTGTGCCCCACAATCCACACTCTAAGCATCTTGAAGAGAGGTCTGGATGCACTCAGATGGTCTCTGTAAATGAAATGGCAGTTTGAAAAGTAAGATTTTTCTAAAATGGTGGATAAGTGGAGTTTTGAAAAATGCAAAGAAATGATTGCTTGTTTGAAAACATTTTACACAGAAAACTAGGGAGCAATTTTCTGTTTTTTAAAAGCCTGATATTTATTGGTTAACAAAAAGTGATTGGAAAGAACGTTACTTAAGATAAGCTGGTATATTGACAAGTCAAGCACACTTGCTGTTTTGATTTGCAACATTGTTTGATGAACTTTTCACCTGTGTGCTTAGTTAAGTGTTTCCTGAAGTGTTTCTATGGTAACAGTCAGAATGCGGAATGGGGGTAGGGTTGAAAGTTTTGTCAGTTGGAAAGGGTTCAAAAGTTCAAGCAATAGAAAAGTGTGTTTCGTTTTGATTTAATGTGGGAATAAATGTGCTTTGTTATTTATTTGTATAAGTGTGTAGATTGAGTGTGTAGATTGAGAGGAAAACTTTGTTATTTGCCATAGGACTTCTTGACCCCCTAGGCCTGCTCTGGGTGTCCTACGAGGATCCTCAAGGTCTAAAAAATCTCTCTATATTTTTTTTAAATCGTGTGATAAGCGTATGGTGCGCGTACACCGTGAAAAAGAACAAAAAATTGAAGGTCACTTTTGTGGTAATTATCCCCTGGGGGGCCAAGTCCCGGGGGCAAAGTGTTCATTGTAGTGGAGGGCCAGAGGGGGCCCCCAGCCCCGGGGACCGCCACCCCCGGGGCTTTTTTAAAAATAAGAATGGGGGGCCCAGAGGGGCCCACCAGCCCCGGGGACCTCCACCCCCGGGGCTTTTTAAAAAAAATAAGGATGGGGCCCAGAGGGGCCCCCAGCCCCGGGGACCACCGCCCCTGGGGCTTTCATGTTATGATTGCGGGGAGACTCATGGCCCCCAGTGCCGCCCCGGGGACCGCCACCCCCCGGGGCTTTTCACTGTTGGGAGGGGGTCGCCAGGCCACCCTCCTGGAGCTTTGTGGTGGCCCTGGGGACCCCCAACCCCAGGGCCAGCTCCTGCAGTGTCCCGGGGTGCCTACCCCCGGGACATTGCTTTTTGCTATGGTAGGGCTATAGCAAAGTGCTTTGGTTTTTGAAAGAAAGAGCAGGTTAACCTGCTCTCTCTTCCAAAAAGCAAAGTTGATTGCTTTTCTGCATGGGAAGCAGCATGTTAGCTGCTACCTATGCAGAAAAGCAATGCCGGTTCCCGAAGGACGAGCGGAGCCGGCTGGGACCGTGGGGGAATTGGGGCTTCCCCCACGGTCCCCAACGGTTTGTATGAGCACCGGCGGATGGGGTCCCCGGGGATAATAAAACTTTGTGTTAGGGGTTATTTTTTTTACAATGAAATTAGAGTACGTGTACCATGCGCGGCCGTACGACATATGGTGCGAGGTTTCTAAGTCGTCCAGTACGCATACCACAGCAAGAATTTTTTTTTTTTCAGATACCTATCAAGCTTATGTGTTTAGATGTTGGTTGGTTGTACCAAGAGCCTTTCTCTTAGTTGGTACTTATAAGTAAATACCTAGTCTAAACTTGTTGAGAGTGCTGAACTTTTGACCTCTGTGGTCAGTTGAGTTTTACATGATCTGTTAGTATTGTAACAGCACAAAACAAATTGGGGGTAGGGTTCAAAGTTATGTCAGTTGGAAAGGGTTCAAATGTTCAGCCAATAGAAATGTGTGTGTGGTTTTGAATTAATGTGCGAAGCAATTTGATTTGTTATTAACATATTTATATGTGTAAATTGAGAGGGAAAGTGTGCCATTTTCTGGTTTTGCTAAGAACACTGAAGTAGAGAGATTCTGTATAAGAATATCTGTTGTGTGACTGCCATTCTTCTTGTCCACAAATCAATTTGAAAGGTGAGTTGATATTTTGAAATGGAATGTATGTGGTGCATTTTGTTTTTAGCAAGAGTAATGTGTTTATCCTTCTAAAGTTTGCAGAATCACATTCTGAGTTTGTCTTCATTTGGATAACCATTGTGAATAAAGCATTTGGTAAGTTAATGTGTTTGGTGAGTCAGCTTTGTGCAGGAAAGTGCAGTACTAAAAATTGTAGAATGTGTGCAATCACTTTTTCAGTTCTAGAGCTGTCAATAGTGTTAATTAATCTTGTGTTTCAAATCTATAATTTTCCAATCAGTATACATACACTACTGGAAACTCTTTGGGGCAGATTTGTAAGCCAGTTGCGCGTCTTTGTGCTGCCATTGCGTCACTTTTTTGATGCAATGATGGCACAAATAATGTAGCAAATTAGTTATGTATTTGCAAAATGAGTCACGGTTGTCCAGTAAAATGTAGTAGTTATATACATGGAATGTGTGCAGTCACTTTACTGTTTCTAGATTAGTAAATGTGCTTTGGTAAAATGCAAGGTTTAATATTTTTTGTCTAGAATCACACTGTGCGTCTGTGTATTTAGGAACTAATCTGAGTGAAGCATTTTTTTATGTTTTGTGTTTCTAGACACATAAGTGCTTAAATATCTCTCTTTGTTTGAGGTTTTGATAGAATTAGAAACTAGTTATTGGTTTTGTATTTGTAAACTGAATCATGGTTGTACAGTAAAATGCAGTATTTATATTTCTGATATGTGTGCAGTCACATTAGGTCTCAAGAGTTATTAATAGTGTTGATTGTGTAGAATCAGACTTGTGTTTGAAATGTACAATTTCCAAGTCAGCATATATACACTGCTGCATACACTCTGGGGTAGATTTACAAGCCCCTTGTGCTTCTTTGTGGTTGTATTGTGTCACTTTTTTGATGTAATAATGGCACCCATAATGTAGTAAAACGCTTATGTATTTGCAAAATGAATCAGGATTGTATAGTAAAATGCAGCAGTCATATTTGAGTAACTACATGTATAAGTGACTGGATGTGTGTGTAGACCTAGGAAATAGTGAGTGCTACGTAGTACATGGCATTCTTCTGTGTATGGTTTCAAGAATAGTAGCCAGCATTTTAGAATGGGTGTATCAAAGTTTATATTAGAGCATCAGTATGGACATCAGATTGTCACGTGTATGATGTCATGAGTGATGTCATGAGTGATGTCATTTGAGATGGCATCAGTGGTGTCATCAGTGATGTCACTGACCATGTCATGAGTGATGTAATGTGTGACATCATCAGCAGTGCATTGCTGGTGGCGCCTGGTATTGTTAGCCCACCTAACTATAACAGGCGAATTTCTCTGGTTTTATATGAGTCAAATGTTCAACTGACTATAACGTCCCTGAAACCTATGTTTTTTTTGTGAATATGTATATATATATATATATATATATCCAAAGCAAAGCACTGGGTCCTGCTGGGATTCTTCTCCCGGGCCAGGTGGCGCATAGAAATCGGCGGACCACAGAGAGCCGATACCATATAATCCAGGGATCGCCTCACGGCAACAAACATATGCGCACTCAGGAATCCATATTTAGCATCAAAAGTTTATTCTCAGGTTAACACGCTACGCGTTTCGACACAAATGTGCCTTGATCACACGTGAACCACCCTGCTCGGTGTGGTTAGTTATGCACAACAAAAAACATAGAAGAGGTGACCAACATTGTTACAGCGCCAGGTCATTTCCACAAAAATGGTACCGCCATCTTGGAATGGGCAACCACGCGCTATTACTCAGTTATGTCAAAAGCATTGCCATCACGTATTGCAGTACATTGCATGTTAATACGGCAAATTACATATATAACTACATTTTAACTCTCAATCTGGTGCAGTGCCTAAGAGTTAGGTCGGGTTTAGGTATAAACCAGTCTTACAAAGAACACTTTGTAAAAGCAAGCAATCCATTCGGTCTAGTGCCCAAGGATTCTGTATTCATATCATACAGATCATCTAATTCACCCCTTACTAACTCATATCATAGTGCAAAAACGAGGCCATACCAGCAGGGACAGAGTGCACTTCTAGGTGAAATAAAGTCCGACTTTCATACAAGTGAAGGTGTCTTTCATCCAATTAAAAGGAAAAAGGTCAGGTGGACCGTGAGGTGACTGTGATGGAAGAGACTTCTCATTCTCATTTTCCTAAAGAAAACACATAAAAAAACAGCTGTTAAAATCTCTAAATAAAATCAAGCTTATCAAGAGTTATAACATATTTTCAGTTTCGTCACACATGAATTTATCTAAACATTCTGCTACGATTAATTGAACCTGTTACTTTACAACTGGCATCTCTTGTATTTATTGCTGGGGTAGGATTTTATTTAAGGGCCGGTGGAAATTTCATCCCTCATGGAGGTGTGTGGCAAGCTCCTCATCAAGGTTGTGCCCCCCAGGAAATTTCGTTTCGAGCTCCATAATCCATTTCGACTCTTTCTTCCTGAGAGCCAGTTCCCTGTTTCCACCCCTTCTACCTATATTGACCTGTTCGATGGCAAAGTACCTAAGGAAGGAGTTGTTGGATTGGTGGAACTCTTGGAAGTGGCGCGCAATTGGGTATCTAACATCAGCGTGTGTTATTGCTCTAAGATGTTCCTGTACCCGTTTTTTGGCCATGCACGTCGTGCTTCCCACGTATCGGAGTTTGCAAGGGCATTCTAGGACATACACCACAAAATTGGTGTTACAAGTTAGGAACTGTTTGATAGGTCTGGGTTCCTTTTTACCTGGAATCTCAATATTTTTCACCATCACGCTTGATTTACAGGCTTTACAGTGGCCACAAGGGTAAAAACCCTTCAGGCCCTGGATATGTTGTTTTTTAGCTGTGATGTCACCTTTTACCAGGATATCACGGAGGTTTCTACCTCTTCTATAGGTGATGAGTGGTCTGTCATTCAGAAGGGGACCTACTGTATTGTCCGATTTTAGGATATTCCAATTATGAGCCAGAATTTTTCTGACTTTATTGGACTTGCAATTGAAGGTAGTTATAACCCTTGTTTCGTTAGTGGAATCTTTATCTCTGTCTTTTGGTTTAAGAGTGTCAGCCCTGTCTACTCCTTTGATTTTTGAGACAGCTTTGGAAAGAACCCCCTCCGGGTATCCTCTCTCTCTCTGAATCTTTTTAGTATTTCCTCTTCCTCCTTTTTATATCCTTCATTAGTGCTGCAGTTTCTTCTCGCTCTCAGGAGCTCACCATATGGAATACTCCACTTTAAAGGATATGGGTGCGCACTGAGAGCGTGGAGCAAACTGTTGCCGGCCGTATCCTTTCTGTGGAGTATAGAAGTAAGTTTGCCCTCCGTTACCCTGATTTCTGTATCTAGAAATTCTACACTCTCTGAACTGATGTTGTATGTCAGATGAATGTTGTACTGGTTGTTGTTGAGTTTTTCAATGAAGCGAATTGCCTCTTCCTCAGTCCCTTGCCAGATGAGAAAGAGGTCGTCTATGTAGCGAACCCACGTGGTTATCTGTGCCAGTTCGCTAATGAGGCTAGTATCGATCCTGATCTCTTCCTCCCACTTCCCTAGGAACAGATTCGCGAAACTCGGCGCAAATGCTGAACCCATGGCCGCGCCACGTACTTGTTTGTACATGACGCCGTCAAACATGAATATATTGTTCCTAAGGCATATCTTCATCATTTCGATGAGCATGCAAGTATGGTCAAGGAAGCTTCTATCTCGGTTTTTTAGAAAGTGGAAGCAGGCTTCCATACCCTGTACATGGTCAATGATAGTGTACAGGGCACTGACATCCATAGTGATGAGCAGGGAGCCCTCCACCCATTGCACTGTATCAATTTTATTAAGGAAGTCGGTGGTATCCTTAATGTATGTGGGTAATGTACATACAAATTCCCTTAAAAAATAATCAACATATTGGGATAGATTTTCGTTGACACTGCCTATGGATGAAATAATAGGCCTTCCCGGGGGGGTTTTGTCATTTTTGTGGACTTTGGGCAACAGGTAAAAAATAGGGAATTTAGGGTAGTCTTTTTTTAGAAAACAATATTCCTGCCAGGACAACAGACCCTCCAAACGCCACTCGTTCAATTTTTCCCACGTTTCTAATACGCTGTCGCTATAATTAGTCATGGTACATTTTACATAGAAGTCACTGGTGTCCAGTTGTCTCAGGGCCTCTTTAACATACATATCTTTCCCCCACAGAACAATATTACCACCCTTATCAGATGGTCTCAGTACAATGTTTTTATCCTCCACTAGTTCGAAAAGGAATTTTCTTTGTGCACCAGTGAGATTCATGTCTTTAGAACTCCAAACGTTATTAGTGTGTTTCAGTTTAATGAGTTCTTTCGTGACCACGTCATGAAATGTGTCGATAGCGTCATGGGGCATTATTGGGCAAAACACCGATTTGGGTTTAAAGTGGGTATTTGCTGCCCTGTCTGTTCTACCTGCTTCTTGGTTACCCTCATTCTCAATTTCCATACTGGTGGGGATCAAATCATTATCTACTATGGTCACATCGCTTTCTTTCATGAGTTCAAAGATATTCTCAACATCATCCGAAATGTCTGGGTTTCTGTTTTGTTTAAAGAAATGCCATTTCTTTAGTTTCACCTTTCTGACGAATTTGAAAATATCGACTCTAGTGTTGGCATAGTCGAAAGTCTCGGTAGGACAGAAGCTTAAACCTAAGCAGAGAGTACGTTTTTCATTTAGAGTGAGGCTACGTGAAGATAGATTAATGATTGTTTTATTTACCGTATTTTCATCCATGATTATTTTCTGTTCTTGTAACCACCTCGTTTGTTTCCCACAGGTTTTTTGGTATTTCCTTCTCCTTTGCTGGAGCTTGAGTCGTCTTTTTGATGACCTCCCCTGCCTCTTCCTCGTCCCCTTGGTCTTCCCCGGGTCGGGTTTGTCTTGAAGATTGGGGTTTCGTCCTCTGCCTTTTTCCGTCTTGTCCTCAGGACCCGAAACTCGTGAAAAAAATTAGCCGGTTTCGCTGTAATTTCAAATTCAGATGAAGTGCTTGCTGTTCTTCTGGACATGTCAGAATCCGAGTCTTCTGTGGCACCTGATGTTTGAGGTTCATCCCTTTGGGTGCTATTTGCTGCTGGTTTAGCCTGTGCGCCCTCCTGATTATATAGGTAATCATACTTTGGACTATAGGTTAGGATGCGTCCACTCTCATAGTCGCCACAGTCTCTATGGAGTTTCCTTTGCTTGCGGTACTTTATATCGTCTTCGTGCTTTTTTAGACGACTCTTTAGTTCCTCTTTGAATTTGCTTATTGCTTCTTGCTCGGGGCTTTTAGCAAATTCATCATCCAAGTCTTTCAGTTCCTTTAGGATGCCCTCGCGTTCTTCCCACGCGTATTTGATGAGAATAATGAGCATATTCTTGCTGCTCGTTGCGGAGTTGTTTGCCCAGTCTTCCAGCATTTGCGGATTGGGTGACTCATGTGAAGGTGTTATGTAGATACGTAATCCACGAGGAACCATTGCTTTGTCTACATAATCTTGTAGAGATGTGGCTTCCCACCACCGGGAGCTCTCTTGTTTCATCAATTTCTCATATCTCCTCAGGTTGGTATTTAGAGAGTTGGTGTCCACTCTTTCTGTTGTAGTGGGAGTAGTATGTCCTTTGCCCGGGGCTCGAGCAAATAGAGTAGCTGCCTCACGTCTCCTCTCCCCTTCTTCATTCATGGCCAGAAAGCGGTTCTGTAGCAATTAATGTTAAATGTGTGCACAGTGTCTATTGCACTCGTAGGTATGTCCTGAAAATTTCGAACGGTATATACAACCGTTTAGGGTGTTGTCATGCTAAGGATTCCCCCACTTCTGTAAGTAGTTCCTGGGGCCGCTTATGGGTTCCGGATAGGTATTTAAATATGCCGATAGCAGACTCGAAAAACCACGTAGTGGGTTGCGGTTTTAGACAGAAATGTCCATAGTCTGCATACATACAGCCGCCCGTGTCCCACCCCGTGCCTCAATCCCGTGCAGTGAGGGTTTCAGAGAAGAGACCGTCGTGGCGTGCAACTGTTCCTCCCTTAGCCCCCACCGGTGGGAGATCGAGGGCTTACCTTGTGGGTCGGGACGGTTGTCTTCTACCCGGTTTTCAAACAAAGTCACGTTCGCTCCTTGCAAGACTGTAATCGTGCGGCCGGCACTGAATCCCTCAGTTTCAATCCAAAGCAAAGCACTGGGTCCTGCTGGGATTCTTCTCCCGGGCCAGGTGGCGCATAGAAATCGGCGGACCACAGAGAGCCGATACCATATAATCCAGGGATCGCCTCACGGCAACAAACATATGCGCACTCAGGAATCCATATTTAGCATCAAAAGTTTATTCTCAGGTTAACACGCTACGCGTTTCGACACAAATGTGCCTTGATCACACGTGAACCACCCTGCTCGGTGTGGTTAGTTATGCACAACAAAAAACATAGAAGAGGTGACCAACATTGTTACAGCGTCAGGTCATTTCCACAAAAATGGTACCGCCATCTTGGAATGGGCAACCACGCGCTATTACTCAGTTATGTCAAAAGCATTGCCATCACGTATTGCAGTACATTGCATGTTAATACGGCAAATTACATATATAACTACATTTTAACTCTCAATCTGGTGCAGTGCCTAAGAGTTAGGTCGGGTTTAGGTATAAACCAGTCTTACAAAGAACACTTTGTGAAAGCAAGCAATCCATTCGGTCTAGTGCCCAAGGATTCTGTATTCATATCATACAGATCATCTAATTCACCCCTTACTAACTCATATCATAGTGCAAAAACGAGGCCATACCAGCAGGGACAGAGTGCACTTCTAGGTGAAATAAAGTCCGACTTTCATACAAGTGAAGGTGTCTTTCATCCAATTAAAAGGAAAAAGGTCAGGTGGACCGTGAGGTGACTGTGATGGAAGAGACTTCTCATTCTCATTTTCCTAAAGAAAACACATAAAAAAACAGCTGTTAAAATCTCTAAATAAAATCAAGCTTATCAAGAGTTATAACATATTTTCAGTTTCGTCACACATGAATTTATCTAAACATTCTGCTACGATTAATTGAACCTGTTACTTTACAACTGGCATCTCTTGTATTTATTGCTGGGGTAGGATTTTATTTAAGGGCCGGTGGAAATTTCATCCCTCATGGAGGTGTGTGGCAAGCTCCTCATCAAGGTTGTGCCCCCCAGGAAATTTCGTTTCGAGCTCCATAATCCATTTCGACTCTTTCTTCCTGAGAGCCAGTTCCCTGTTTCCACCCCTTCTACCTATATTGACCTGTTCGATGGCAAAGTACCTAAGGAAGGAGTTGTTGGATTGGTGGAACTCTTGGAAGTGGCGCGCAATTGGGTATCTAACATCAGCGTGTGTTATTGCTCTAAGTTGTTCCTGTACCCGTTTTTTGGCCATGCACGTCGTGCTTCCCACGTATCGGAGTTTGCAAGGGCATTCTAGGACATACACCACAAAATTGGTGTTACAAGTTAGGAACTGTTTGATAGGTCTGGGTTCCTTTTTACCAGGAATCTCAATATTTTTCACCATCACGCTTGATTTACAGGCTTTACAGTGGCCACAAGGGTAAAACCCCTTCAGGCCCTGGATATGTTGTTTTTTAGCTGTGATGTCACCTTTTACCAGGATATCACGGAGGTTTCTACCTCTTCTATAGGTGATGAGTGGTCTGTCATTCAGAAGGGGACCTACTGTATTGTCCGATTTTAGGATATTCCAATTATCAGCCAGAACTTTTCTGACTTTATTGGACTTGCAATTGAAGGTAGTTATAACCCTCGTTTCGTTAGTGGAATCTTTATCTCTGTCTTTTGGTTTAAGAGTGTCAGCCCTGTCTACTCCTTTGATTTTTGAGACAGCTTTGGAAAGAACCCCCTCCGGGTATCCTCTCTCTCTCTGAATCTTTTTAGTATTTCCTCTTCCTCCTTTTTATATCCTTCATTAGTGCTGCAGTTTCTTCTCGCTCTCAGGAGCTCACCATATGGAATACTCCACTTTAAAGGATATGGGTGCGCACTGAGAGCGTGGAGCAAACTGTTGCCGGCCGTATCCTTTCTGTGGAGTATAGAAGTAAGTTTGCCCTCCGTTACCCTGATTTCTGTATCTAGAAATTCTACACTCTCTGAACTGATGTTGTATGTCAGATGAATGTTGTACTGGTTGTTGTTGAGTTTTTCAATGAAGCGAATTGCCTCTTCCTCAGTCCCTTGCCAGATGAGAAAGAGGTCGTCTATGTAGCGAACCCACGTGGTTATCTGTGCCAGTTCGCTAATGAGGCTAGTATCGATCCTGATCTCTTCCTCCCACTTCCCTAGGAACAGATTCGCGAAACTCGGCGCAAATGCTGAACCCATGGCCGCGCCACGTACTTGTTTGTACATGACGCCGTCAAACATGAAGATATTGTTCCTAAGGCATATCTTCATCATTTCGATGAGCATGCAAGTATGGTCAAGGAAGCTTCTATCTCGGTTTTTTAGAAAGTGGAAGCAGGCTTCCATACCCTGTACATGGTCAATGATAGTGTACAGGGCACTGACATCCATAGTGATGAGCAGGGAGCCCTCCACCCATTGCACTGTATCAATTTTATTAAGGAAGTCGGTGGTATCCTTAATGTATGTGGGTAATGTACATACAAATTCCCTTAAAAAATAATCAACATATTGGGATAGATTTTCGTTGACACTGCCTATGGATGAAATAATAGGCCTTCCCGGGGGGGTTTTGTCATTTTTGTGGACTTTGGGCAACAGGTAAAAAATAGGCAATTTAGGGTAGTCTTTTTTTAGAAAACAATATTCCTGCCAGGACAACAGACCCTCCAAACGCCACTCGTTCAATTTTTCCCACGTTTCTAATACGCTGTCGCTATAATTAGTCATGGTACATTTTACATAGAAGTTACTGGTGTCCAGTTGTCTCAGGGCCTCTTTAACATACATATCTTTCCCCCACAGAACAATATTACCACCCTTATCAGATGGTCTCAGTACAATGTTTTTATCCTCCACTAGTTCGAAAAGGAATTTTCTTTGTGCACCAGTGAGATTCATGTCTTTAGAACTCCAAACGTTATTAGTGTGTTTCAGTTTAATGAGTTCTTTCGTGACCACGTCATGAAATGTGTCGATAGCGTCATGGGGCATTATTGGGCAAAACACCGATTTGGGTTTAAAGTGGGTATTTGCTGCCCTGTCTGTTCTACCTGCTTCTTGGTTACCCTCATTCTCAATTTCCATACTGGTGGGGATCAAATCGTTATCTACTATGGTCACATCGCTTTCTTTCATGAGTTCAAAGATATTCTCACCATCATCCGAAATGTCTGGGTTTCTGTTTTGTTTAAAGAAATGCCATTTCTTTAGTTTCACCTTTCTGACGAATTTGAAAATATCGACTCTAGTGTTGGCATAGTCGAAAGTCTCGGTAGGACAGAAGCTTAAACCTAAGCAGAGAGTACGTAAGTGCACTCTGTCCCTGCTGGTATGGCCTCGTTTTTGCACTATGATATGAGTTAGTAAGGGGTGAATTAGATGATCTGTATGATATGAATACAGAATCCTTGGGCACTAGACCGAATGGATTGCTTGCTTTCACAAAGTGTTCTTTGTAAGACTGGTTTATACCTAAACCCGACCTAACTCTTAGGCACTGCACCAGATTGAGAGTTAAAATGTAGTTATATATGTAATTTGCCGTATTAACATGCAATGTACTGCAATACGTGATGGCAATGCTTTTGACAGAACTGAGTAATAGCGCGTGGTTGCCCATTCCAAGATGGCGGTACCATTTTTGTGGAAATGACCTGGCGCTGTAACAATGTTGGTCACCTCTTCTATGTTTTTTGTTGTGCATAACTAACCACACCGAGCAGGGTGGTTCACGTGTGATCAAGGCACATTTGTGTCGAAACGCGTAGCGTGTTAACCTGAGAATAAACTTTTGATGCTAAATATGGATTCCTGAGTGCGCATATGTTTGTTGCCGTGAGGCGATCCCTGGATTATATATATATATATATATATATATATATATATATATATATATGAAGAAGACGCCATTCTCTGCACAGGTTGTCCAAGAATAACGAGAGTGAGCCCAGATTTCGTGCCAAATTCTCGGTGATTTATTTATTAATCACACCAGCCATCCGCCATAACGCGTTTCACCTCCCAAACGAGGCTTGATCACATGACGTTAGTTGAAACAAACAAAGGTCTTAAGTACACAGGAAAATGGGAGCGGCATTGCGCTTAAAGTGACATGTGCATTAAATATTTTCTCAAAATGCCGCCCGACTAGTACAAAAACGGCAATAGTAAAAGATTGAGAATACAAAATTGAGGGCCAGTGCCCGACACGTTCAATTCAAACTCATCGATGTTCAACGGCATAAGGTGCATTTCAAAACATTACTATCATGTTTGGTTCATCAAATGAAACACTCGATATGTATATATATATATATATGTTGTCGCTCGGACTCTCCTTCACTTGCACAAGAAAGAGGCAGCACTCGCAGACCAAGGTTGAACCAGAGTTTTAATCAAAGGGAACAGAAAAGCACAGACGCGTTTCGGCGTGAGCCTTCGTCAGTGTGTCATTCATCAATATCATGCGACCCATTAAATAAACAAACAATTCGTGAGCATTGTCATCGACATAGGACTATACCCCTTTTGGCCACTGTGGGCGCCATCTTGGAATGGTGTTCTATCCAGATAGGGGTCTCTATCTGATTTATACGTGAAGTTTTCACGTCAAGAAATAAAGCCGTGGATCGGCTAGTGTCCTATGGCATTATGTGCAATGCTAACATAATCAAAATAGTGCAAAAAACATAGGAAGTTAGAGGAGATCATCAGGCACATCAGAAAGGTGTCCCTATCCTTCAAACAAAGATGAACCAAAATGTTTCGTCATAATTTGTCATAATCAGTATACATTGCTGTTTCATGGGATATATAGCAGAAGGATACTCATTTAGTTCAAGGAACTCACAAAGGAAAAATGTATGTACAATGTTCAAAGAAAGTCAGATGAAACTGAGCTACCATCTGGTGTGTATTGGAATAGACAATAAAACTTGGATGTCAAGACGGATACTTCCAGGACACAAATTATTGTAAATATCTAAATTCCAATATCTACATCAAAGTCCTGGTTCCACTGTAATACAGTATCATCCATGATGATATAGACAAACCTAGTTCAAAGATATTAGTTCAAAAATATAATATTGTTCACAGCATCCCTCACGCACTAAGTGATGTTGCGTACCACACATGTACGTGATAGACTAAATGCATATCATATTCTATACATATATGTTCAAGCTGGATTATATATATATATATATTTACATATTTACACATCTATGGTAGTCTGTCATCAACTGTCATCAACAATATTTTCTCAGTTGACATTGTTATCAAAATCAAGGTTCAGATTCAGGATACAGAAACTCATAGATCAAGATCATGGACGTATGTATCAAAGACATACTGAAGGAACGTATTTGAATAGGTATATATGGTGGTCTTGCAGTGTTAAAGTTACTATAACCCTCAAGGAATGTACACTTTCTAGTTGGATTGACATTTTAGTGTACCAAACTTCCTAAAGGGAAAGAGATCTACTCCTCCTGTGGTATTATCTTCCTAGATGGTATGCTAATTCCTCCCCGCTATTGAGCCCACCAGGTTGTTTCGTTGAAAGATCTACAATATATCTGGACTCAAGTCTGCGGAGTCTCCTTAACCTATCACCTCCTCTTACATTGGGTGGGACGATGTCCAATCCAAAGAATCGGAGTTGTTTGCGATCTTTGCTATGCTCCTCCGCAAAGTGCCGGGCGACCGGATATGAGGTGTCTACTTTCTCGATCGCCCGTTGGTGCTCCAGGATCCTCAGCTTGAGTTCCTTGATAGTACTGCCTATGTAGCGTAAGCCACACGGGCAGACTAAGCAATAGACCACAAACTGGGAGCTGCATGTAATAAAGTGCTTGATCGGCACCTTTTTACCGGTATCAGGTATATCAAATGATAACACCCATTTGCTCCCACTGCAAGCCTTGCAGTGGCCGCAGGGAAAGAAGCCCGCCATCTGCTTCAAGGAATTAGTTTTAGGTGGTAATTTAGCTAGGTGACTTGAGACAAGCATATCACTAAGTGACCTTGCTCTGCTAAAGGTGATTAAAGGGTAAGCAGGTAGGTTGTCTGCAATTACACTGTCCGTTTTCAAAATGTTCCAGTTTTTTTTTTTGAGCATGTCTCTCAGATCCCCTGCTCCTTTTGAATAAGGAGTAATGAGTCTGAATTTGCCCTCAGTCTTGTATATATGTATATATATCACGGGCAAATGTCCCAACATGAGAGGAGCTACAAAAGCTGGTGCCGGCGGCAAGGTTCAGGACACCCTTGCAGCAATACCTTTCAGCAAAGACGTTTCAATCAAGAAACACGCCGCACACTACTCCGTTTGTTAAATGCTTAGGTTTATTTTCTGTATGTTCCCCACCTACGTGTTTCGGACATGAAGCTGAACCTGGTCACGGTACAAACAATAGTCCATCATTGCTTTTCACATTAAATACCTGTGGTCACCACATGGCAATTATGGTGCATTGTGGGCCCAGTAGTCTTATGGATTAGTGTATTTCCAAATCGTGCAGTGTGAGGTACCGGATCCAAGCATACTTGCGACACAGTTTGAACTCTATTGGATATACGTGACGGTGAATACCAATGCGCACACATTAGTCGAATAGACCGTTCGTGATGTAGCTAGAGTGGCTTACATCGTTTGGCGCATATTTACACCTTTCAGTTATAGTGTAGTGGACTGAGTGTCCATTTTAAACATAATGGCTGAGTGCCTTAGAGTCTGATTGTGTCGTTTTCTGCTTTAGATCAACAGTAATCACACTGCATGAATAATTAAAATCAAATTACATTTTCTAAGTGTCACATACATTGAATTCATGTTGCTCAATCATAGAAACAGATATTGCTTCACTGCTGGTATATACTTTTTCTCATTTTTCTTTTCAATAGAAGGAATGAAATTTACATTGTCACTATAATCAGAGACTCATAAGTGTACATAAAGTTCCTCATCGGCGTTGAGACCCCAAGGGCTTTTGGTTTTGAATCTTATTATTAATTTTGACTCAAGCCTTCTCAAACTGGTTGTTCGATCACCTCCTCTTTCATTTTCACCAACCAACGCTATTCCCGAGTATTTCATGTCCTTCCAAGTTTTTCCTGGATGTGAATTCAGATGTTTAGCTGTTGCATAGGTTGGGTCATTGTTCTGGATTGCTCTAGTGTGTTCAAGAATTCTCTTCTTTAGTGGACAGATTGTTGAGCCAATGTATTTTTTGCCACAGAAACACTGTATTTGATACACCACAAATTGTGATTCACATGTTATTTTGTCCTTAATAACAAAAGTTCTTCCCCTGGGATCAATTAGTGATTTCAAGTTTTGACCAATATTGCATGCTTTGCATGTCATGCACTTGCTAAAGCCCAGTTGTCTTTTTTCCAGCCAGCTTTGGGTTCTTATTTTCTTGAAATGGCTGTTTACCAATGTATCTTGGATTGATGGAGCTTTGCGATATGTCACCAGCGGATTGTCACCAATCAGACTGCCTATCTCATTGTCTTTCTTGAGAACGTTCCAGTATTTTAACAGAACTTGGCGGATTTTGTAACTCTCCTTGGAGTATGTTAGTATTAATCGCGGTTGATCATCTTCTGTGTTGTTTCCCATTGGTTTTTGTCTTGTTATCAGTGTTTCCTCTCTTGACTTGGCTCTTTCTTTTTGTTCTCCTTTGATTATGTCAGCATGTTTGTATCCACGTTTGGAGAAACGGTCTTTAGTCTCTTTGAATTTGTTCTCCATTTCATTCTCTTCTGAGCAATTTCTTTTCATTCTTAAGAATTCCCCATACGGGATACTCTTTTTTAGGGAGGTAGGGTGGAAGCTTGTTCCATGTAGTACACTATTTGTTGACGTTGCCTTTCTGAATACAGTTGTTTGTAGCTTGTTGTTTTTAACATAGATTTTTGTGTCCAGAAATTCTATTTCTTCTTTTTGAATATTTGACGTAAATTGTAGTCCCACTACATTGTCATTGAGGATTTCGATGTATTCCAGCAGTTTCTGTTTCGTGCCTTTCCACAGGAGGAACAGACCATCTATGAATCTGAGCCATATAACCACGTCCGTGGTATATGGTTATTTATTTATTTATTTATTTATTATGCAACTTATAACGCGCAGACTAAACCCGAAGGTATCAAGGCGCCTATCAAAATCAATAAACAATAAACAGAATATACAAAGCACCACTACGGGTATGCACGTGTAAAAAGGTGAGTCTTAAGCGCGGATCTAAAAGTTTGCAGAGAGGGACTGGATCTTACTTCCAAAGGGAGGGCATTCCACCACTTAGGTGCCAGGAAGGAAAAGGCCTTACCTCCCCATCTTGCTTTTCTGACACGGGGTACAGAGAGGAGAAGTTTGTGACTGGAGCGAAGATTTCTACTGGGGTTATGCCGAGAAAGAATGGATCCCATGCTTGTAGGGCTGGGTTTAGCTAAGGCTTTATACACCAGGCACATGGATTTGAAAAGGATCCGGTATTCAACGGGGAGCCAGTGCAGTTGTTTTCGGCCTTCGGGGGCAGAGGCAGGTTTTGGTAGGTCAAGAGCAAATCTCGCTGCCGCGTTCTGGACCACCTGCAAGCGCTGTAGAAGACTCTTGTTCAGCCCTGCATACAGCGCATTGCAGTAATCCAGTCGCGAACCCAAAAGAGCGACAGCAAGTTGCTTTCTTGCCTGGGGTGACAAAAAGTGCCTGATTTTCCTCAGAATGTGGATAATCCCCCAGCAGGTCGAAACAGTCCTGTTGACCTGTTGGCACATACTAAGGTTGGGGTCGATCATAACTCCCAGGTTTTTTGCTGACAAGGTGGGCTCGGGACATACGCCCAGCGAGTTCGGCCACCACTCCGCCGACCAGATCGGTTCCTTTCCTCCAAAGACCATCACCTCCGTCTTCTCCCCATTCAGTTTTAGTGAATTGTGGATCATCCACTGGCCAACTGCCTCCATGCAAGATCTAAAATTGGCGGCAGTTGACGTAGCTGGCTGGGAGAGAGAGACTAAGATCTGGGTGTCGTCCGCGTAGGAAACTACCTCCATCCCAAAAGATCTAATAAGTCTGGCAAGGGGGGTCACATAGATATTAAAAAGGGTAGGACTGAGCGCTGACCCTTGAGGGACCCCACATTGCACAGACAGGGATGGAGATAGAAACGATCCCAGCATTATCCTTTGTTCTCTATGGTCGAGAAAAGAGGAAAGGAGTCCCAGAGCAGGCCCGCGGACCCCAATCTCCCTCAGGCGAGATGTTAACACCACAGGAGACAGGGTATCGAAGGCCGCTGTGAGGTCTAGAAGGATCAGGAGGGAGGTCTGACCCTCATCAACTCTAGTGCGGATGGTATCCAGCACTATGGTGAGGGCAGACTCGGTGCTGTGTTCCCTCCTGAAACCATGCTGGGAGAGATCCAAACAGCCCGAGCTCTCCACAAATGCAGCCAGATGTTTATTTAGATGGGCTTCGAGCATCTTTGCGGGAGCCGGGAGCAGTGAAATGGGGCGAAAGTTCTTTAACACCCCGGGGTCCAGAGAAGGCTTTTTAAGCAAAGGTTTTACTACAGCATTCTTCCACTGCTGGGGAAAAATGCCTTCCTTCATCGCTCTGTTCATGATGTCAACCAGAGGAGGAAGGAGAGATTCTCTGCACTGCTTGAGGATCTTTAGCGGGCAGACATCCAACGGAGAGCCAGATTTGGTTTTATCAAGCAGGATTTCAAGATCCTGACAGGAAAGGGGAGGAAAGGAAATCAAATCCTGATGTTGAGAGGATTCAGCAACACTGGGCTCAGGGAGAGCAGGCAGCAAAGGAACGGCGGTCAGGGATTTTTGGACCTCCAGAGCAGCATAGATGTCGGCGATTTTTGACTGAAAAAAGGCAGCTATCTTGTTGCACAGGTTCAGATTAGTTTTTGGACGTGCTCCTACTGCATGACACATTAGGGAGAGTGTTTGGGTATTCGTTAGTTCTGTTCGGTCAATTTCGTGCGATAACTCATAAGCCATTTGTAGACTATTAGCATCCGCTACTGTGAAGCCTTCACATTCATTGTTTGGAATGGGCTCTGTGACTGTGGTTGTTTGTTCAGCACGCTTATTTTTAGAAAATAATTTCTTTAGTTTTAATTTCCGCACGTACTTGTATACATCGATCCGAGTTTCAACTTGGTCCTGATGTTTGTCAGGACAAAACGATAGTCCTTTACTCAATAGCATCTCCTCTGGTTTAGTTAAAGTGTAGTCTGATAGATTGATTATCAGATTGGGGTCTGCTTTGGATGTTTCCTCTACTTTCTGACTATCCTGTTTCGTAGAGGATATCTTTGATTTCTTTCCTCTCCGGGTTTTCCTCCTTGGGTAGGATTTGTCATTCGTCCCCTTCCGCCTCCTCTTACTGATGTATTGCCACATCCCCTTCCCCTTAGCTTTGGGGTTTGTTGGTCTTTGTGGAGCATTTCTAGCTCCTCGGCAAAAGTAAGTCTTTTTGATGGCACTTTATTTTGTTCCCCTTCGCTCACTTCCGATTCAGTTTCACTGACAGTGGTATCGTATTGTGCATTTCCTGATCCCACATTTGGTTGTTTCAGTGCGTCGAAACGTTTCGCGAATGTAAATATGGTGCCATTTGCAAAGTCAGCCTCATCACGTTTGAATTTTCGCTGTTTTCTCTCCTGGATTTCGTTGTCATGCCTATCCAGGTTTTTATCCATGTTTTTACGTAAATTATTCACAGTTTCATATGCATATATATATATATTTTTCGTCCCTGAAACCTATGTTTTTTTTTAGTGAATATGTATATATATATATATATATATATATATATATATATATATATATATATATATATATATATATATATATATATATATATATATATGTATGTATATATATATATATTTTTCTCACAAAGGATGCGACACACAGAGTTCTGATTTATTCGTAATTCGGTTTATTACTCCAGCTCAGACCAATGCGTTTCAGCCTAGAAACAGGCATTGTTCATGTGAAAATAGTGCATATATTAAATAAAGTGCCTCCTGTATGATTGAATAAATATATAAATATTGGTAGCAATAAAAGAATCATGTCTGGGTACTATTGTTAAAATCATATAAATACATTTTTTTTTAAATTCATCATATCGGTAAATAGTGCATCAAAGAGGTGGTGAATTATTTTGTTTTCATATAGCAAGAGTTTTTCAAGTTTTATCAGGCAAAACATCGATTTCATATTGTACTTAATAATAGGAAACCTATTTATTAAGACAGAACAGTAAACAAAAATTAGCTTGATGTACTACATCAAGAGGAACACAGATTGTTTCATGATTTGATAAGGTGGATGCGTACGGTTTTAATGGGGAACTAGAGAGATTAAAGAAAGTTGTACATATCCTCTGTATTGTTCAACCCATTTGGCCATTTGCTGTCGAACTCCAGAATCATTTTAATTTCGATTTGTCTCAGCTGGCGTTCCTGGTTTCCACCCCTACAGGATTTTGAAACTGACCCCACCACATAATATTTTAAACATGTAACGTCATTATTATGGGTTCTCTTAAAGTGACGTGCTACCAGGTAAGAGAGGTCACTATGCAGATGATGTAAAATCCTGGCATGCGCCTGCAGCTTTGTGTTACCAATGTAGTTTAGGCCGCAAGTGCAGGTCAGGACATACACCACAAATTCAGTTTTGCAATTGAAACTACCTGAAATAGCCACATCTCCTGTACTAAATGGAGTTTAGTAGTGGGTTGTATTAGTTCCGAATTTACACGCTCTACAACTAGAACATTTGTGGAATCCATGTGCAGGTTCAAGCCACAAAGTATTCTGTCTAGCTTCAGGGCTATTTTTATCTAGGACAGCACCCATGCTCTTAGCTCTCCTAAATGTAATTGTGGGAGTGCTGGGCAATCTTGAGCTTAATACTACATCTGTTAATATTATGGGCCAATTTTTCTTCACAATGGCCCTGATCTTTTTTTCTTCACTTCTGTATGTAGTTATTAGCCAAGGACTTTCGTTTTTGATAGTTTCCTCCCCTGTAGCCTCCTTAACTCTTTCACCCAAATCAATGGATTACTTTGGTTTCAATAGGCTCTCTCTGGGTCATAAGCTGGCCTTGTTAACAGCTTGTTGTAGTGTAGTGTTGGTGTACCCTTGTGCTTTTAGTCTAATGATCGTGTGTTTTAGGCATTGATCAAAATCCAAGGTCAGACTGCATATCCTTTTCAATCTCAGTATCTCGCCATAGGGAATGCTGGCTATTAAATGCTTGGGATGCAGGCTGGTGGCATGAAGCGTTGCATTCCCGGCGGTGGGGTCCTAAACTGAGTGGTTTTGATCCTCTCATTTTTTTATATAAACCTTCACATCTAAAAATTCTGTACTAATTTTATTGATGTGTGATGTGAAGTGGAGAATAAGGGTGTTACAATTGATAGCCTCAACAAAGTTTAGGGCTTCTTGTTTATCCCCTTGCCACAAGATGAAAATATAATCTATGCACCTATGATAACATATTATCTTTTCATTAACCCATACTCTGTGTTCTATTTTTAGGACCTGTACCTCCCACCAGCCTACGTGTAAACATGCATAGCTGGGGGAGAAACAGGAACCCATCGCCACTCCTCTGAGTTGTCTGTAAAGCTCCTACCCAAAAAGAAAGAAATTGTTATTCAAACACCACTCGATGAGATTAACAATAACCTTATTGTGCTCGTGATACTCATACCTTCTTTTAGCCAAAAAATGTTTGACTACAGCCACTTGTACATGGTTTATGCTCGTATATTGAGACTCCACGTCTAAAGTCATTAGCAGCATATCATCATTCCAACATAGGTCTTTGATCTTTTCCAAAAAATCACTGGTATCCCTAACATAGTTGGGTAGATCTTTGACAATATCAGAAAAAATTCAATATATTGGCCCACTTGTTCCCCAGCACTTTTGATGGCCGATATTATTGGTCTACCAGGTATATGTGTTACGCCTTTATGAATTTTAGGAATTAGATACAAAACAGGGAGAACCAGAAGTTCATTGTTCGTAAATTTGAATTCTTCAGACAAGATTAGGTCTTCCCTGCCACATTGTGATAGCTGTTTGTAGAGAGTCTCTTTGGCTTTAGCATATTCCTTGGGTGTGGTTTTCTCATAACAATTGCCATCACTCAATTGTCTATTGGCCTCTTTCAGAGTTTTTTATCACAATTTCATTGTTTTCACTTCGTTTTTTCATAAGGTAAGCATATTCTTGTTTCTTATGTTGGATTTTGTTTCTTTTCTTGCCTTTGATGTGTCGGTACAGTTTCTTGATATCATTGATCACACATTCATTAAAAGTATACACTGAGTCCTGTGGCAACAATGGGATAAAATTGGACTTAACTTTGAATGTGCTAATTCCAGCACCTTTTTGCGACATGTTAATTTTACTGAGACTCAATTGCGTTGGTAGATCTGAGCCAGGGCCTGAAGGTTGAGAACCTGTGGCATCATTGAGATCATGCAAGGTCAGAAGGGTGGAAACATCTGAGGACAATAATCTGCTATCTTCATTATTGTTTTCTATTGTGCATACGTCAGATTCAGTTGTTCCTTTGAGTGTTTTAAGTGCAAAGAATTTCTTTAGCTTTAGTTTCCTAATAAATCAAAAAATATCTATGCGAGTGGTGGCATAGTTAAAACATAGACTGGGACAATATGGCCGGGATGCCTGTCACCCCCTCCCAACACAATCCCCAAGGATGGGAAGACGGACGCAGTTCTGAACTTTTGGAAGGCGGGAGGGAGTTACCCTCCCGGCCGTATTTATTAAAATATGAAACAAAATTAAAAAATTTAAATAAACGTTTCATATCATGTACAATTTTTCATTTATAACATTCCGATGTAGACACGTTTATTGGCTAACCTTAACAAATCTCTAATACAAAGGTTCTCCTAGCCGAGTCTAAACATCCTGCAAATGCATACTTTCTAAATAAAAATTGTACATCCTAACATTACGGAAAGTGAAATCCGGCTCACCAACAGACCCGGCCCCCCCAGAGACAATGTTACTTACATCCCAGACGGTTCTACCCATCATCAAGAATCTAGTGAATGCGTCCATCGACTCTGCCACTGTCCCTCCTGCCTGGAAAAAGGCAATGGTCCGAGCACTAATAAAAAAGCCTCATCTAGATCCCTCGGACTTTGCCAACTACCGCCCGATCTCACTACTCCCCTGGGCAAGCAACATTGCGGAGAAATACATCAATCTCCAACTGGTTAACTACCTGGAAAGCAACCTGCTGTTAGACCCTACACAGACAGGATTCAGGCCTAAGCATGGAACAGAGTCTGCCCTCCTTATGGTCATCGAGGAGTCCAGGAAAATCATCGATCAAGGAGGATCAGTGGCAGTGGTCCTCCTTGATCTCAGTGCGGCGTTTGACACGGTCAGTCATAACACCTTACTGAACCGTATAGCAAACGTCGGCATTGTGGATAAGGCCTGGCTCTGGATAAAATCCTTCCTGAGCGATAGGTCGTTCCAGGTGTTTGACGGACAAGCCGTCTCCTCCAGCATACCGATGAAGTGTGGAGTCCCCCAGGGCTCCTCTTTAAGCCCTGCGCTTTTTAATATCTATATGAGGCCACTGGCTGAGGTAGTTCGTCCGTATGGAGTTAAGATCATTTCCTATGCGGACGACACACAGCTGGTGGTCTCCCTAGCGCAGGAAGCCCAACACTCTCCATCGGGGGGTCTAACCAAATGCCTGGAGGAGGTGAAGTCCTGGATGACGCTGTCACTAAAGTTGAATGGGGACAAAACGGAGCTCATGCTGCTAGGCCCGGCCGACCCGACCCTCTTCAAGTCATTATGGCCCACCTGTCTAGGCCCCCCCCCGGCTCCGAACGACAACATCAAAAGCCTGGGGGTATGGCTGGACAGGAACCTCACTTTTAACACCCAGGCCACAAAGCTCTCTGCCACCTGCTTTGGACTCCTCCGGACATTGAAGAAGGTCCTACCCCTGCTCCCAATGGAGGCCAAACAAACAGCTATTCAAGGCATAATACAATCACGCCTGGACTCAAATAACGTCCTTTACTTAGGAGCCCCAGAGTACACATTAAATAGATTGCAACTGGTGCAGAACTGTGCGGCCCGCACCCTACTGCAAATTCCACGAAGAACCCCAGTCAGAGAGGCACTGACCAGCCTTCACTGGCTGCCAGTACGTAAAAGAGTCACCTTCAAGGCAATGTGCATCGCCCACCAGGCCTTCTGGGACTCGGGCCCAAAACTCATGCGCAGCCTAGTCAGCCAATACCACCCAGGCCGTGAACCACGTTCTAGCCAGGCTTTTATGCAACAGTTCCCAGAATCAAGAGGTCAAGAGCAGGTGGAAGAATGTTCACCTTCAACGCCTCAAAAATCTGGAACACCCTTCCCCCTCACCTGAGATCTAACCCTAACCTTGCCTCCTTCCGCAAGCAACTTAAAACCCATCTATTCAAATCCCCGTAATCAATTCAGCCCCCACCCTCCTCCCAGTCTCTGTCAGCCTCATTACACCCCCTCCTCTGGTTCCCTAGCGCTTGGACGCCCCAGGGCAGCAATCGCGCTGTATAAATGTATTTTCATTTTCATTACGGGCCAACGGCAAGGTCTTAACCGGTGTCAGATCCCTACTACCAGAACTCCCCCCAGAATTTCCCTTGTCTTAGCGGGGCCCTTTATTTAACTCGACGCCATCCTAGTGGTCGTCCGAGGACTCGTGTGAGGTGTCTAGAAGGTAGCGTGGACCCCCCTCCCACCCCACACTGTTCATCACATCCGCCGTCGCGGATATCCTGGCCCCGGGAAATTCCTAGGAGGGGCATCGAGCCGCCTCCTCCCCTGAGAGGGGCCTATGACCGCCTTCCCTTCGGCGACCCCATACTTAGTAGGTGCCGCCTCCCCGTGTGAGGGGCCAATGGCCGCCTCCCCCCGGGCGCTCCCATCCATAATGGGTGGCGCCCCTCCTCTAGGGACCTTGAAATTACTGCTCACCGATCATGACCTTACCGCCCGACCAAAATAAATACGACGGTTTATGAATCTATTGAAGAAAAGCGAATAACTTAACATTCTAATATTTATTCAACACATTTCTCAATTAGACTATGATACTCCGCTGCACTAGGGGAGAAAATGTTATGAAGCAAATTGTTTTATTGCAATAAAACAGCAACAACTTTAATAACCACTACAACCAAAAAAAGGATACTATCAAAGCAAATCATTTTTTATTGCACTACTAACCTTGCCATAAGGGGCTGGTGGGTGGGTCAAAATTGCTCCTTGTTCCGTCGAGGGCTCACGTGCAATGAGAGGGTGCAGCTTCCAAGCACAGGAACAAGAGGATGCTTCTTCGGATTGTTGCTCCTTTTATTCCTCTTCGGGAGGGCGTGTACCCTCCTCCGGTACGCCTACGGGGCGGGCCACGGTGTAGGTGTCTAGGACAACCCTTCTTGGGCGGGAAAAGGCGCGCCCAGGCTACGCCGCTTCGGGCATACCAGCCGAGACACGCCCCCCGCCCAAAATGGTTTCCCGGGGGGATCCGGGCCCCCTACCATACGTTCGGGGGGACCGAGTGGTCGCCCCTTTCCATATGGCCGGGATGCCTGTCACCCCCTCCCAACACAATCCCCAAGGATGGGAAGACGGACGCAGTTCTGAACTTTTGGAAGGCGGGAGGGATTTACCCTCCCGGCCGTATTTATTAAAATATGAAACAAAATTACAACATTAAAATAAACGTTTCATATCATGTACAATTTTTCATTTATAACCTTCCGATGTAGACACGTTTATTGGCTAACCTTAACAAATCTCTAATACAAAGGTTCTCCTAGCCGAGTCTAAACATCCTGCAAATGCATACTTTCTAAATAAAAATTGTACATCCTAACATTACGGGCCAACGGCAAGGTCTTAACCGGTGTCAGATCCCTACTACCAGAACTCCCCCCTCACGGTGTGAGGGGTGGGCGGACAGAGGACTGTACCTCTGTGCCAACTTCCAATTTCCCTTGTCTTAGCGGGGGCCCTTTATTTAACTCGACGCCATCCTAGTGGTCGTCCGAGGACTCGTGTGAGGTGTCTAGAAGGTAGCGTGGACCCCCCTCCCACCCCACACTGTTCATCACATCCGCCGTCGCGGATATCCCTGCCCCGGGAAATTCCTAGGAGGGGCATCGAGCCGCCTCCTCCCCTGGGAGGGGCCTATGACTGCCTTCCCTTCGGCGACCCCATACTTAGTGGGTGCCGCCTCCCCGTGTGAGGGGCCAATGGCCGCCTCCCCCCGGGCGCTCCCATCCATAATGGGTGGCGCCCCTCCTCTAGGGACCTTGAAATCACTGCTCACCGATCATGACCTTACCGCCACAGGCAGGATAGTTGACCGGCTATCCGGCCCCCCCACAAACTCCTACTAAAGGTCATGCTTTACAAACCCCTTAACCATGCTATGAAGTCTCCTATGAGTAAGACATTCCCCTCCCGGGACAAATGGACCCCATCTTCGAGATACATGTGATCCCCCCGAATACATCCATGCGGAATACTGTGCAACTGTTCCGAACGAAACAACCTACCAAGCTTGTTATTGACTTTCTTTACTGAATGATTCAAAGCTGACACAGAGAGGGCCCCCCGCCACACCTTTCTGGGAATAATATGCGACCATGCTATCGTGCACCCCGGGATCCTTCTCGCCAACCAACTAACAGTGGATAGAACCTGCTCGAGGAGTACCCGCCGACCGAGCGTCACCAAATCATTGCCTCCCAGGTGTACTATGATTATAGACGGTGGTGACCTTGTCCGCCCTAACAGTCCCTCCACAAAACATTGAAACTGGTCAATACAGAGCCCGCCCCTTCCATGGAAGGTCACCCTGTACCCGTATTCCCCAGCTGCGTGAATCATGTCACCTGCTTTGAATACGTCCCCGGCACGCCTCACGTATGAGTGGCCCACGACCCATACCACTCTCTCCTCAGCCGTTGGTCTTTGACCGCTGATCCCCAGGTGTCGGGTCGACTGCACAGTCCGCCCCGCATCGCATGCTCGCGAAACTGTAAACCAAACAAAAACAAGAAGCGTGAGTGCATGACATTGGCTTCACAACATGTGCAACCGCACATACTTTTTATAACAGTTCGAGGACCATCGTCCCAATTGTTTCACCATTTCCACACTCTGACCCCTGGCTGTAGCTTCTGTAGCAGCCCCTATCTTAAAGGAATGGGTCCCAAAATCGCCCGGGTCCAAACCCGCTGCAGCGATTGCCATAGTGAACACCCGCTGAAACTGAAACCTTGTCAGTGGGGTGGCGTCAGTGTGTCTCAGCAAGCTTCCCCTCCATGCTACCGCCCTTTGCGCGAAATATTCCTCAACGCATTGTACTGGGCACATGGGGGACCCTCGCATGCGCTGAACAACAATACTGTCCCCCATCGCACCCTGATCGGTTTTAGACCTGGCTATCGTGATCACCATTGAATCACCCTTGATCAGGATGTGTTCTCGACACAGACCTCCCCCCATATCCTTCTTATTTTTTGCTACCAGCTCGCTCACCCGCATAGCCCCATGGAATGCTAATGCGAAAGCGGCCCGAAATAGCACTGCCTCGGACTGGGAGGAACATATCGCGGGGAGTACCGACATCAACAGGGACAACCTTT
Source organism: Lissotriton vulgaris (assembly GCF_964263255.1). NCBI lineage: Eukaryota > Metazoa > Chordata > Amphibia > Caudata > Salamandridae > Lissotriton > Lissotriton vulgaris. The sequence goes on from NW_028241973.1 coordinate 29,890, forward strand.
TTAACCCAATAGGGCGCCTTTCGCCTACTCTATGACCCTCGAGGCGTTGCCACCCATGCAGTGCCTTTTTTACTAAAAAGGACGATGTGGGGTCCTTGATGCCATGCGCCTGCGCCATGAATGCAATGGCGGCCCGGTGCGTATTAGCCGTCGCTGCTGATCGGCCCGCCTTATGGAGTGCTACTAAAAACTTCAGGACATACTCCTCCTGACCCCAGTTATCCCCTCCTGCGGGACCCAAAAATGCACAATAGGAACGAAACGCTCCTTCGTACGCTTTCCTTGTCCTGGGGGCTAGGCTTGCTCCCACGAGGTCCTGTAATCCGGGGCACCGAGCAACCAGAGAGCTTCGGGGGAATGGTGCCGCCACTAGGTCCGCGGAGGGCAGATAACCCCTGAAGGCCTGCATGTGGGAACGAGAGAGCGCATCAGCCGCATGATTCAACACACCCGGCACGTGCCTCGCCCTAAACTGCACGTTCAGTCTCATGCAAAGTAGTACGATTTCCTTCAATAATCTCAATATCCACTTGCAGCGTGCTGCCTGGTTATTTATGCATTCAACTACGGTCATGTTGTCGGACCAAAACACCACCGAGCGATCACGAAACTCATCCGGCCATGCCTTCAAAGCCACAAAAATGGGGAACAACTCAAGAAACCCAATGTTACCTGTGAGCCCACTGGTGTGCCACCACGCCGGCCATGTTTGCGCCGACCATCGATTACCAAAAATGGCGCCAAATCCAACGCTCCCCGCCGAATCGGTCCACAAACCCAGCTCGTCCGAGGATGCTGGTGGCTTGCTCCACACCACTCGACCGTTGAAATCCGCCAGAAATGCCAACCATATGCGCATATCCTGGCGAACCTCTGCAGACAGTCTCGTGCGATGGTGTCCTTCTTTGAGACCGACCATGGCTTGGGCAATAGAGCGGGAAAAAGGGCGGGCCATTGGTATTACTCTAAGGGCAAAGTTAAGCTGGCCCACTGCTTGTTGCAACTGATGGAGAGTTACTTTTTCTTTTTGACTACTCCCAGCGGTGAACATACAAAATTAGCAACTGGCGGTTGCCTATATGGGCTGGCCACCCGGCCACGGGCAACCTCCTTTGCAATCTTAGTTTCCACCACGGCCGTATTCTGCTGGACCGACAGTTGGTTTTTACACAGTGCTTCCCCCGAAAATCCCCCACCGGGATGTGGAAACCATACGAGAAACCGTCCCGCAACACCCCGGCGGAGACATGATCAGGGTATTCATTTAGCCAGGGGATCATTGCCATGATATCTACGGGGGTAGGTAGCGAAGCCCCGAGGTCGACATTAGACCTGTTTGGCCCCTCCCTTACCCCCTGTGTCACCATTTTTGGCTCTACACGAAGTCTCGGGGTGTGAAGAGTGTCCGCACCCCGCACACTCATGCCTGAACTTACATGTCCCTTGTGGCCTCGTGCACTTGCCTCTATTAAAGTTCCAAGAAACCCCTTTTCTACCCCCATTCCCACCATTCCTCGGTTGGTGGTCAACTGCGGGGCCTGTCCGAAAGGGCGCAGCCGATTGATGGCGGGAGGGCGCCGACCCATTCCCGCCAAGCGAAGACGACTTCGTCGCGCCCGGCATGAGCTGCTTCTGCCAAGATATGGAGTCGAGACAATCCCACGTCAGAGATGAATCGTGCTCCTTGGCCTTACGAAACTTACTATCATAACCCATCCATACATCACCCTCATACGTGTCATAGAACTCCATTATACGTGTCTGATAACAGGCTAATTCCGACAAAACCTCGGGCCTACGTTCCCCCATGACCGCAGTAAACATTGCAAATGCCCTGGCCCAATTTGAGATTGTCTCATCAACCCTGAAACCCGCCATTTTCGCACGCCACACACTCGGGTGCCATAAATCCTTCTGAGATTTAACATACTCCACCTCGTGATGATCAGTCAGGAGAGAAAACGTATTCACATATTTATCAGCCCAAATCAATTCCTTCTTGGCCAGCGGAATATGTTGGACCACTTTTTCCCTTCTTGAAGGCAACACCCCTTCCCCTGCCATTGGCAATGGCTGCTTACCCGAATCCACCGCTGGTCCTGCTGTTTTTCCAACGCCAGACGCCGGTCGTTCTGGAGGAACCTGTGAGGGGACAAGAGGGAGATTTGCCTTTGCCGCATCTCGCGATTGCAGCAACTGCTTCATTAGTAGCCTGGCCTCCTCGGCCGTGTCTCCTGGCGCCGTCGTACCCTCGGTACTTTTGCCGAGCCATGCGGCTAACTGGGCGGCCAATTCTGGAGGCATGTCCTCCCCATTAGTGGGCGTAACTACAACAGGGATCGGTTGGCCCGCGTCCGGCATCGGGACCGGGGCCTCCATCGGACTAACCGGGCTCATCGGGGGTGACTCGGGAACCGGGGCCTCCCCCCCTGCCGCCCTATTCCTAGCCCTTTTACCTCTCCCCACGGGGACTACTCCCGGCAATGCTGGCCCGATGACCTTCTTCGGTCTGCCCGTATTATTCATTGCCGCCATCTGTTTTTTCATGCTCGCCATATCCTTCATCAACATGCGCAGCATCTGTTCAGTCCCTGCCTTCTTTCCGGGCCTCTTGCCAGGCATCGTTGTGGGATATTCGGTCCTTGCTGCTCAATGAGGTCCTGGATCCAAAGGTGGGAGACGCTGAAAAAGAAGAACAAAAATTACAAGTTCTCAAAATTGCTCCTTGTTCCGTCGAGGGCTCACGTGCAACGAGAGGGTGCAGCTTCCAAGCACAGGAACAAGAGGATGCTTCTTCGGATTGTTGCTCCTTTTATTCCTCTTCGGGAGGGCGTGTACCCTCCTCCGGTACGCCTACGGGGCGTGGCCACGGTGTAGGTGTCTAGGACAACCCTTCTTGGGCGGGAAAAGGCGCGCCCAGGCTACGCCGCTTCGGGCATACCAGCCGAGACACGCCCCCCGCCCAAAATGGTTTCCCGGGGGGATCCGGGCCCCCTACCATACGTTCGGGGGGACCGAGTGGTCGCCCCTTTCCATAATTCATGCCATGCCATGCGCTAATATTTGTTCTTCCGCTTCGATTAAAGTGTCAGTGGACAAAATAATGATAGATTTATCCATTATTGCCGGTAACAAGACAAAATATTGAATTCAAAATATCGAATTACCAAAATATCGATGTCAAAATATAGAATGGGCAAAATATCGAATGGACAGAATATAGTGGTGAAAAATATCGAATTGAAGGTAAGTAATATAATATAGATTTAGTAATTTTTACCCCTAAGCTATCCAACATTTTCCCTACTGTTGCACTCTCTGGAGTGGGAATAGTAATTTTTACCCCTATGCTATCCAACGCTTTCCCTACTGTTGCAATCACTGGAGTTGGAATAGCAACTTTTGCCCCTACGCTATCCAACGTTTTCCCTACTGTTGCACTCACTGGAGTGGTAATAGTAAATGTTACCCTCCTGCTATCCTACGGTAAAAATATAACTTAAATACATTATTTAATAATTTTAAGGTTATTTAACATTTTTTAAGTCTGTTTTAGTTCATTATATTTATTATTTCATTAATTTAAATTACTTTTAAGACATTTTACAAAAATCGATATTTTGACTAACTATATTTTTTAAAATAATATTTTTGATTCAATATTTTTGTACTTACCTGGTTGTAGATAGCAATTCGATATTTTTTGCATTCTATTTTTTGGCATCGATATTTTGGTAAGTCTATATTTTTGTATTCGATATTATGTCAGTGATCCATTATTGCCGCTTCCTATGCCAATTGTTTTTTTATTTTTTTTATTTTTGTTTGCACTTTCTTCTTCTCTCTCATCTCTGTTTATTACTTCTTTTCCTATTTATTTCTTTTGCTGTCTTGGTCTCAGTGTTTGCAGTCTCTCCTCCACTAAAAAATCCAATTCATGTTCTAGATTCAATTTAGTTGCTACTTGCTGTTTGGTGGAATCCGAATCAAAGCTAGACTCACTAGTTAAAGAAATCGTTTCCACACTTGAAAGCTCATCATTAGCATTTTGTCTTGTGTTTGAGGATGATGGCGGTTAAGGAACTATTGTTTTGCCCTTATTGCTGTAGTCTTGTCTTTTGGCTGAAATGTACTTTAGGGCAAAAGTAAAAATTTGACCATTACTATAGTCTGCCTGATCCTGCACAAATTTGTGTGCCTTCCTGATTTTTATTTTATCTTCATGTTTGCGGAGTTGCTTTCCTCCCATTCTTTCAGCATGGAGGGATTTGGTTTATCGAAGCTGGGAGCCAATTGAATTCCAACCCCTGTGGGACTCTCCCCACTTCCGCGTATTTGGTTAGCGATGAGTGTTCCCACCACTTTGTGATTTCCAATCTTTTGTTTTTATCCAGGTCCTTAAGTGATGTTTTGATACTTTGTTCTCCTCCATTGCTGTTACCGGGAGGAATTTCATGGTTTGCCTCCATTGCAGGCACATTGCCTCTCGTTCGCGGACAGTTTCCGCTGACATGCTGAAACCTTATGGGTGTCTTTTTGTGTAGTGTAGCCCAGATTGTTGCCGGCTACAGTCTCTGAACACCAATCTTAAGACCTTCCCACCTATGCATATGCCTATTGACTCACCGCATCAGAAAGAATGATCCTCAACAGGTCCTCCGACCCAGTTGTCGGTCGTTTTCCGTTCCGGTTTCCACAGTCTTCCTGCAGCAATAGGGGGCGGCTGCCAAAGTTCCACCACAGATTTGCAAGAGATGATTTGAGGGCGGCCACCGTCTTCCCGGGAGGGGGTCTGTTACCAGAAGCAAACAAACTTCCGTAGTAATATTCAGCAGAACACAACTCCAAATGACCTCCAGCTAGCAGGAACTGGCGAAGAAGGAGACGGACCACAGAGATTTGGCGAGATGGTATTTTTTCGACCCAAATTGTTACAGCAGTGATGCGTTTTGAGTCCAAGAGCCCTTGTTCACACACCGGTCACAGCACACATGATTCTTTTTAAATGCTTTAAGGTGCACACCCACAACCTATACGTGTTTGGTCAGGTGACCATAAAAAGTGAAGAAATACTAACGATTCTGTTTCGGGAGTATTAAGACATTTTAAATCATGGTTTACAGCGATAAATCACAAATATAAAATAATGCTCATAGATGCAATTAGAAAATACATATACAAAGGTATGAACTGTATAAATACATTTCATTCTTATAGAAACATATCAGCAAGTGGACTTCTTAATGCGGGTTTGTTGTAGTCATCTATATATATAGAAAACACCATTCCACCCAGGGCCAGCCAAACTTACGGCGGGTGCAACCGAAAAGCGGAGGTGGAACCGCTTAAAAGATCAACAAACACACGGCAACTTCGGTGCACACTCTGGGCATTAGGGGGCTTTGTCATATCCGCAGACGCATTTCTGGATTCTGCCTTCATCAGTGCGGAAAAGCCGTTGATGATTAGCCACAGTCTTTTGAACAGTCCTGCCATTTAATAGGTGAATCCTTGGCCAATGAACGGCCCGGGATGGGGCGTCTTCATTTCTGTTGTTTCTTGCCAATCGCAATGTTCATGGCGCACGCATCGTTGAGATTAAATGACAGCTGCATCTGCTGTGACCCTGTGTCCCCTCGCCTGCCGCTCCACACCTGTGAGTGCCCCACACATTAGAGAGACACTCCTGCTTTGTCTAAGCAATGACCTCACTCGGTCGACAGTGTCTGTTAGTGGGGATTCTGGCAGCCCAAATTAATAGAAAAAACACCATTCCACCCAGGGCCAGCCGAACTCACGGCGGGTGCAACCGAAAAGCGGAGGTGGAACCGCTTAAAAGATCAACAAACACACGGCAACTTCGGTGCACACTCGGGCATTAGGGGGCTTTGTCATATCTGCAGACACGTTTCTGGCTTCTGCCTTCATCAGTGCGGAAAAGCCGTCGATGATTAGCCACAGTCTTTTGAACAGTCCTTCCATTTAATAGGTGTATCCTTGGCCAATGAACGGCCCGCAATGGGGCGTCTTCATTTCCGTTGTTTCTTGCCAATCGCAATGTTCATGGCGCACCCATCGTTGAGATTAAATGACCACTGCATCTGCTGTGACCCTGCGTCCCCTCGCCTGCCGCTCCACACCTGTGAGTGCCCCACGCATTAGAGAGACACTCCTGCTTTGTCTAAGCAACGACCTACCTCGGTCGACAGTATCTGTTAGCTGCGTTTCTGGCAGCCCAAATTAATAGAAAAAACACCATTCCCCCAGGGCCAGCCGAACTCACGGCAGGTGCAACAGAAAAGCGGAGGTGGAACCGCTTAAAAGATCAACAAACACACAGCAACTTCGGTGCACACTCGGTGCATTAGGGGGCTTTGTCATATCCGCAGATGCGTTTCTGGCTTCTGCCTTCATCAGTGCAAAAAAGCCGTCGATAATTAGCCACAGTCTTTCGAACAGTCCTTCCATTTAATAGGTGTATCCTTGGCCAATGAACGGCCCGCGATGAGGCGTCTTCATTTCCGTTGTTTCTTGCCAATCGCAATGTTCATGGTGCACCCATTGTTGAGATTAAAGGACAGCTGCATCTGCTGTGACCATGTGTCCCCTCGCCTGCCGCTCCACACCTGTGAGTGCCCCACACATTAGAGAGACACTCCTGCTTTGTCTAAGCAACAACCTCACTCGGTTGACAGTATCTGTTAGCGGCGTTTCTGGCAGCCCAAATTAATAGAAAAAACACCATTCCACCCAGGTCCAGCCGAACTCACGGCGGGGGCAACCGAAAAGCAGAGGTGGAATTGCTTAAAAGATCAACAAACACACGGCAACTTCGGTGCACACTTGGAGCATTAGGGGGCTTTGTCATATCCGCAGACGCGTTTCTGGCTTCTGCCTTCATCAGTGCGGAAAAGCCGTTCATGATTAGCCACAGTCTTTTAAACAGTCCTGCCATTTATTAGTTGTATCCTTGGCCAATGAACGACCCGCGATGGGGTGTCTTCATTTCCATTGTTTCTTGCCAATCGCAATGTTCGTGGCGCACCCATCTTTGAGATTAAATGACAGCTGCATCTGCTGTGGCCCTCTGTCTCCTGAAAAACCATAGGTTTCACACACGTTAGGAATTAGCATTTAAAAAACTTTAGAAATTCATTGAAAAAACCATAGGTTTCACACATGGTATAGTTGGACATTTCACTCATACAAAACCATTGAAATATCCCTGTTATAGTTAGTTCAGCTAACTATAACTCGTGCGCCTGCAATCCACTGCTGATGACGTCACATATTACATCACTCATGACATGGTCCATGACATCACTCATGACATCATTGATGACATCTGAAATGACATCACTGATGACATCACTGATGACATCATCCAGTGAATGTGTATCTGTCTGAAAAATAAATATTTTTTATATATGTATATCTAAAGGTAGATGGAAGAATAAATGGATGAATACGTATCTAAATGGATGTTTTGTTTTGGAAAAATTGATTGTATAACTGACTTATTAAGTGTATCTTAGTGAATACATGAATACATGTATTAGCGACTAATGTTTAAATATTTAAATATCTGTATCAGTGCCTCACTTTGTGTATAAGTGGCTGCATGGGTTGGTGAGTAGCTACATGAGTGTGTATATGGGTTATTAGTTGGTTTTTGAGTATCAGTATGAGTGTCTGTATGGTTCGGTAGGGGATATTACTTAGCGCAAAGATGCATGAATGACTGACTCACTGTTTGTATGTGTTTTGTAGACAGCATGTGTGCAGGACTGTATGGGTAGATGATTGTGTGTATGGGTGTGTTAATGAATGAATGACTGTCTCAATAGTGTCTTTATGTGTAACTACATATGTTTTAAACTAGTATTTGTGAGTTTTGATGTATATAAGTGAATATATGTGAGAGTGAGAGATTGGAAGAGTTCCTGTATGAATAAGTATCAGTTTCTATAAGTGATTGTTTAAGAGAGTATGTATGTTTACTTTTCTGTAGAAGTAAAGTGTAGTGGCGTGTGTAAAGCTGTATATGCAAGTAAATGGATGTTTTCATGTGTGAGTATGTGTGCGAGTAACTATGTGGATGATTATTAGTGTGTAACAGGATGTAAAGGTGTATGAGTACATATGATGAGTAAGTGCATGTATGAGTGACTATAAAGAACTGTAGGTGAATGAATGGATGTGTATGTAGATTTTGTAATTACTAAATAGGTTCTTCTAACTGGTATTGGCATCTCCATTGTTTTGAAAATTTTAGTTTCTATTTTTCAATGTGTTTATTAAAGGTTATATTAGGGTGAGAGGAGGTCTGCCACTCTTTCACAAGGATGATGTCATCAGTGATGTCATCAGTGATGTCATGGAGATGTCATCAGTGATGTCATGAGTGATGTCACTGACCATGTCATGAGTGATGTAATATGTGACGTCATCAGCAGTGGATTGCGGGCGCGCGAGTTATAGTTAGCTGAACTAACTTTAACGGGTGAATTTCAATGGTTTTGTATGAGTGAAATGTCCAACTAACTATAACATGTGTGAAACCTATGGTTTTTTCAGTGAATTTCTAAGGTTTTTTAAATAATAATTTCTAACTTTAACGTAACTGAAACCTATGATTTTTTCAGTGAATGTCAAAGGTTTGTTAAATCACAATATCTAACTACAATATCCCTATAACCTATAGTGTTTCTTAAGTGAAATTTAAAAACACGTGTATACTTTTTATAGTAAAAAAAAACTCAACAGTAGTGTTTTTTTACTTATAATTATACCTCCAGGTTTTATGGTATTTCTTTTTGGGACATTTCCATCTATATTTATCCATATTTAAAAAAGAATAATTGTATATCTATTTACACATATATATATTTCAGATTTTGTAAAAAAATTTATTTGAAATTAGTATATTTACACATTTATTTTACTGATAAATATGCACTCATTGCTGAAAGATTGAACGTTTTCACCAATTTTAACACTCTTACATGATAAACTATACACAATCTTCATATTAAAATATGCAACTTTTATTACACAAGGACATATATTGCTCTTTAAGTATCTTTTCTAAAAGTCTTTTATTGTTTTGACCCTTTTGCTTTTAGAACAACAGACCTATTGCCCTACTAATCATTATTGACAGCATTTACAAACAATTAAAAAATAACCCATTTTCCGTATTCATGCACCGTTTAAAAAAAAATACAAAGAAGAAAATAAATGCTTTTCTGTTTGTATTTATCTGTAAACATCAGTAAAAACATATATCAGGCAGCACTACTTATAATTTAAAAATATTTTCAACTTAATTAGCAGTAATTAACATATAAGTGTGGTAAAAGTATGACACAGCACCTATAATACCTGACTTTCAACATCACCGTTCACAGTTCGATTCAATAGTCCATTAGCATTTTAGCCCACCACTATCCCACTGTAAGTAATACCTTGCTTAATCTTCCCAACGCCCCAAGCACCAGCACACCTTTCTGAAGGGAGGTTTACGATTTACAAATGCTAGTATTTTTTTAATTAAGAAGTATAATAATAACAAAAATGAATCCTTTTTTTTCTTCTAATGTTAACTATATTTTTTTAATGTCTTCTATTTAGATGCTTTTAATCATGAAAAGGCAAAGAACACAGTTTAACGAGTAAAACTTTCTAAACTCTCCAACGTATGTAGATAATAATATCTTATACGTGCTACTATTGTAATCGAAACCTTTACAGCTTCACAGTTTGTAACTTTTGCCAACACATGCAGAAGTAAAACAGTTAAAACGTGAGCACGTGTAACCTGCAAAACGTGCTATCTAAATCCTGCCGTAGACTACTAAACAACCAAAAACGGTATAAACCACACCTACTGTGCAATTAGTTTCGTTTTCGCGAACTATTTCTGAGTCGCCAATCTGTGTTGCAGGTTCCGTTTTCTAGCATCGGATTCTCTTTTTGCGTCAACAACCATATTCCGTAGTTGTAAGTTGTTTCAATATGGCTTAGTCATAGTACTTAGTTATAATTTGTGGCTATTTGTCACATTTTGTAAACATTTATATCTAAAAAAAAATGTATTGCATGTTTTTTTCTTTTTCTCTATAAAGTCAGCAGCTTGCTTTTAGAAACAGATAGATTATAACAAACAGTGCTCCTTTTCTGGCTCCTTTCAGCTTATATATAGTGATTTTTTATATTATAATATTGAAACTGTACTTCGCTTGAGAGGTGTTGGTGACCCGTCAACGCAAACCCTAAACATTTACAATCAATGTCACCATCTTCCACTTGTTATTGTGTTTTCCCCTAGAGATCACATACTGTTAATATGTATATTATAATATAAACAGTGATGGTGTTCTTAGTGGAGTTCACGATCCGTCGTCACAAAGAGTAACGATAAGCAAGCAACGTAACCGGCTTGCGGTTTTCAGTCTATTTTCCCCTTGTGATTATGTGCTGTGAAAATATATACATATTATTATTCTCACCGTCATGATCTCAGAGGAGTTTATGACCCATCGCCACGAATATCAAACTTTTTCACCTCCCGGAGAAAAGAAGTTCAGTAAATATTTACAGCTCGAAAGTATTTCATTATGGATGTTCTGTTAAATACATAACTTTATTTTCCTTTTCTTTTTACTGTAACAATGGTACCAATCGTTATGTTATAATAGATTGTCCTATTGCTACAGAAGAGGAATGGGAGATTTTTCAGTGCCATCTACAAT
>NW_028241974.1:0-15974 GCF_964263255.1 Lissotriton vulgaris
TTTCTCTTTAGGCTACATTATTTCATAGGCTTGTGCAATGGACTTTGATACGTTTCCTCAAATGTTTCTTTATTTGTTCTTGATCATTCAAGATTCTTTAAGTGACAAGACTTTTTACAGCACCTCTTTGTGTATGAATGGTAGAAAAATTACCTCTGGACTACAGACATGGAGAGCAACGGAGTAAATAAGCTCTTTGTCAACTAACCTGTGAGGACGGAATGGACAGTCGATTATCATGATGAGTGGGTAAAGCATGCTGGAATATCAATTTGTACCTGGAGAATAGAAGAATGATCATATGACAATAAGACTATTGTGGAATGACCATTGATGTCATATCAAAATTAATCTGAACTATAAAAAGTGACTTTCCTCGGAGGAGGGAGCACAAGCTCTTTTAGGCATGGCATCCTCTACTGCATTCCCCTTTCTTCAATTGCCAACTGCCTTACGGACTTTATCTATTATGCCCTTTGCCTTTTTGCTCTTGCTGATGAACTTGCCTGTTGGATGATTTGGAGCAGTTTGGTGAGCAACCAGGCTTGAACGTTCCTGATTTATGCTCCATTCCCCCTACCCATGCCCATGGACTTTTCCCCTGGTGGACTTTAACTTGACCCCCTCGTCCATGCTAATGAACCCTTGTGAAACCTTTCTCCAGCCTTTGTCGGTGGTAGTAATGTATTTATTTTATTTTTATTTATTTGCGGGTTTGTATAGCGCTAGGAATAGACTCCCGGAGGAGTATCTCTGCGCTCAAAGACAGCAGGCAAGCATAGAGCGGACAATGACACTGGTAAAACTATTGGAACCAATCTCCTATTGATGGCTGTATTTAGCAATAGATTTACTTTGACTAAATGTGTGATTTTATATTTTAAGCTGTGAGACTAATGACTGAGCTTTTTGAAATGTTACTTATATGCATTGTTTTGGATCGTTAATACAATAACAAAATTATCTAAATTTGACTGTCTTTATTTTGTCTTGATGTTCTTTCTACAGAAACTGTGCTTACAATTATCTGATTGATTTTTAAATGCCTAATAGAGCCATAAATTATGTTCAGAACATCAGGTTATTTTGCTCTTGTTCTGTAGCCACAGCAGAGCTCTTGATTTGGATGATTCTAGTCAGACTAAACTTCTTTAGGAGGCTGGGGCTTCCAATTGCAACACTCTATTTTTACAGAATGGTTCTAACAGTCATATATTTGAACATGATCTCCAATTTGTGAGTTGGCTCCAAATCACTGGCTCTCATTGGGTGGCCAACAGTGGGACATCCTGATTTCTTACCCCTCACTACGACAAAGAAAGATCCATTGAAGGACAATTGCCTCTGAGGTGAAGAATTGAATCTGATTAAAAATCCTATCCCTATGTGCCCAGTAAGAGTGCTAATGTTGAATTTGAAAGTATTGCTTCCGCTGTAACACTCTATACTAAGCCTAATATAAAATATATATGTTATTGATAAAATATAATTTGTATACAAAAATGGTCTGGTTTACTATAGAAAATTCCGTATTGAGGGCCATTCACAAGTGTTTTAATTATGCAGAGTACTAACTTCCTATATTAAAAAGATGCTGTCTATGGGTTAAGTAGCTGTCCCGGAAACCCAAACGTGGGGTTAGTACAAAAAACATAGGGCCTCATTTATGAGGTTTTGCCTTAGGGAAGCGCAGCAGGCCTTCCTGCTGTGCTTCCCTATTGCAAAATAAAAGGGCTGGAATGCGCCGTATCTATAAGATACAGCGCATTCCTGTGCTTTTTCTCTGCGCCGGCGCACAATGGGCTGCCTGCACCAACGCAGGCACCTTTGCACCATGGTGCAAGGGTGCCTGCGCTGCGGGGATGATTATTTTTGTACAGGAATGGAAACCTTTCTGTACAAAAATAATCACAAGAGGCCTTTCCTCTTTCTATGTGTGCTGCAAAATGCAGATTTACTATTTCTCATAAAACTGGGGCAGTGTCAAAAGGCCATGGATGTTGCTGGGAACGTCCCCAGCAACACCCATTGCACACCCCTATAATGCAGAACACTGCGTTAAAGGGACTGATATTTATCAGGCAGTATTAAGCCAAAAATAGTGGCTTTGTGCTGCCTGATAAATATCACGCAGGCTATCACAAAAGTGACGTTCCAATGGCGCAAGGGGCCTCATAAATTAGGCCCATACTATCCAGAGTAAATCCCTATACTTCAGTGTGACTAAATATGTGCACTTTAAAAAATGTCAAAACCTGTGTGTTGTCCAGTTGTGGATGCCCTCCCTCCTCCACATCACACCCTGCTTTCTCAAAAGGACTTCACACACCAGACTGTTGTATGAACTTTTGAGATGACTTTACTACAATAAAATGTTCTCTCTAAAATACTCTACTGATCCTGGTACTGGGCTCAACTTATATGAAATCAAGACAGCCATTTAATTTAGGAACACTTCTGACTTTATTGGTTAAAATTGGCACAGTGGTGATTCTACCATTTGGATTCATCCAAATGTTAAATACACCAATATGGCGGTGAGGGATGAGACAGTACCAGCAGGATGTATAGTAGTCATTTTTAATTTACTGGTACAAACTAACCAATGGGCATGCATCACTGTATTTCAAAACCTACGTTCATGTTTGTCTTTTACCTGTGAGCAGCTATTGAAATAAGCAATAAAGGATGTATCTTGGCCCTGCGAGGGTTCCACGTTGCCTTCGGATTTTATATATTACTGCGAGGGAGAAATCAACTGGCGTCAGCACACCCGTTGAGTTGGGGAAATCTGAAACAGCTGCAGCGGAGTGGAGTCCGAAGCCACAATGATGGGACACCGCTGAGTGTTAGTGTTTTCCTTCTTACTAAAGAGGCATCCTCACAGGACTTCCTTTACCAGCATGCAGCAGTTTACAACCAGTGCCAAATGGAGCTCATTTTCAAGGGATGGGAGGGCCTTCGATAAGGCTCTTCCATTAATGGTCAAGGGAACATTCAAATAACCCCCTGATGTAATGATCTACCTTGGTAACGGACACTGAAGAAGGCAATCACTGCTGAAACGTGTCTGCCATGATGTTAGTTCCCATGTGCTGTACTTCGGCTGAATAAAACCAGTTGATTTTATCCCGGCTGTGTCGGACCCTTTACTGATAGTGAGTGGGGGCTTGGTATATATATATATATATATATATATATATATATATATATATATATATATATATATATATATATATATATATATATATATATATATATATATATATATATATATATATATATATATATATATATATATATATATACACACAGAGAGGGGTGGCGATGGGGGCATGTTTTTCCCCTACCTACGCGGGTCTCCACGTGGGGTGGTGGGAGGAACATGTCCTCAAAGTAACCCATAAACCATGGTGGGATTCGAATATCGTCAACTATTGGCGGTATATAGATGATATTTTCATCATATGGCGAGGCAACATGATGGAAGCTGAAACATTTGTCAGAGACATTAATAACAATTGTCTGAACCTACAGTTTTCAGCAGATATTAGTAGGGATGTGGCCACATTCCTAGATGTGCGTGTTAAAATTATTGAGGGTAAAATCACCACAGAGTTGTTCAGGAAAACCACCTCAGGGAACACCATCCTCCACGCACATAGTTTCCATCCAGGACACACTGTAGCTGCCATCCCTTATGGTGAATTTTTAAGAATTCATCGATCGTGCAGTACCACAGAAACAAGAGATTACCATCAGGAGGAATGTAGACGTCGTCTACTAATGAGGGGTTATGATGATAAAAAACTGCTATCTAGCATGGCAAAAGCCAATAGAATGGATAGGCAGGTACTGTTAGATCCCCTCAGACCGAAAATCAATGTGACCCATTCTGAAACACAGGACAGCAATACCATACGTTTAATAACGGGGTACAGCCGTCAAGCCAAAGCAATCACCAAACTCATCAAGCGTGAATGGCCTATTGTCCTGACCGACAACGTCCTTAGAGACATTATGCCAGAATCCCCCACTGTCACCTTCAAGAGGGCATACTCTATGTGTAATAATCTAGTCAGAAACAGCCCGGAAACACCACCTGATAACTGGCTATCCCCACGTAAAGGTTTCTTTCGCTGCATAAGCTGCAGGGCATGTAAATTTGGTGTGAATATGAAATCTTTTTCAACACCATTTGAAATACAACCTATCATGCTTAAGTCTCATTACACTTGTCGTACTGAGCTAGCAGTTTATGTATTACAATGCAGCTGCAACTTGATATATGTAGGGAGCACCAAAGGGGCGGTATATCTACGCATCCTACAACATTTGCGGGCCATAGTAAATGCAGATCCCACCTACCCGGTGGCTAGGCATTTTCAATTGGTTCACAAACAGAACCTAAATCACTTAAAATACTTCATGATAGATGCGATAATCCCCAACAAAAGAGGAGGCGACAATGAAAAACGCTTACGCCAACTGGAGTCGAAATATATAGTTATGCTCAACAGTAAACATCCTGGGGGTTTGAACACAGGGGAAGATCTGCGCAATTTCCTGTAGGCCATTTCATACTCAGGTTACCTATATGTCATCAACACAAGTGTATTAGACATAGGGTTTTAGTTATAATGGGGAATGTGAATTTGTATGGTCGTACTAGAGTTCCAACATGTGTCCATAGTTCGCATTGGATTTGTCTACAGGTACCATAATTTCTCTTATAGGTCACTTGTTTTAGAAATGTCCAGTATAGCCTGTATTAAATTAGAAAATCTGAGCAATTGTACATTAATAGTAATTGGGGCATCTAGATCTTTTTTTCTTGTAACTGTTTGTTTATACATTTACACTTCAGCACTTTATTAGTTCAAACGCACATCATTACGGCTCTCATGATATTTATATGAGCAGTACCGTTTTTAAGCCTTCACTTTTTTGGAGTGTTCAACATTTAACATAAGACCATCCCTGCATAATAGATGACGAGTAGAACAGATTTAGCGATGACAAACTCATTACAGTTGAATAATTGGGGAACACAATGGTTGGCTAATTCTTATACCATTGGCCACATTTGTGGGATCATCCCATGTAAGATATTCAAGTTCGAGGTATTTGTGAAAACACATTTCATAGCGAGTACCAAGGGGTACGGTTTATATATGGAATTATATCTCGATCTATATCTTTTTGTCTGATTTAATTTATAGACAATTATTGCCAATAAATTTATTGTCCTAAGAATAAATGTAGACACATTTGGCTTTCGAGTTTCTAAACGTATTTGTACGGACATTGCCCTCTCGTCTTCAATTTTAATAACATGCAGTGGCATTCACACAGTGCATCGAGTAAATTGACTTAAACAGGACATGAGATTATCGCCTTGTCCTACAGTCATAGCATGAGGAGACACATAACAACAGTTCATTGTTCAGTTGCAATTGTTATACTGTAAGGCACTCATAAATTTGCTGAACTAACGTGTATTTGAGCAAAATTTCACATAGCATGTCCATACTCACTTGTGAAATGTGCCACAATGCTCTCCTCTTGTATGTATATATGTCAAAAATCATTCATTAATTTTTATGACATGTTTTTATTTTATTATACTCGATGTAACCACAATAATGCAATTTATTTATGCATGTGATGGTCTGAGCACGCATTTATATTCCACCTAATACCATTACAAAATGGCGCCCATCATTTAGGGCTTGGTATATGACTTCACATGTGAGTCCACCAACTATGTTTAGCTTTTTGGTTCAGGTGCGAAATGCAAATGTGTGCTAACTCTGTATATATGGTTGACCTCCATTTCACTCGCTCATCAGTGAGCAAGGACGTAAGTCCGAAACGCGTCTGATGACTGGCGCCACCTTTACCATTTGATCGGTAATAAATTTCTTTGCAACAGAAGCCTGGTTTGCGGTAATCATTGAAGCAGTCTGTGTACGTGTGTGCTGGCTGACGGCTGCCGCCGGCAATAGGTTGGATTCTATATATATATATATATATATATATATATATATATATATATATATATATATATATATATATATATATATATATATATATATGAACAAAACAATCTTCAGAAAAACCACACTTCTGTGGACACGAAGACACGGACCCAATGGTTGCAGGCAAGGAGATTTTATTTAAAACCTCTCCGGTTACGCGTTTCGAGCAACTAGTGCTCTTGGTCACACACCGCGCACCTGGTCAGCTACAAATTTATACAGTTTTTTTCTATCAGTGATGCTCCACCCATAAACGTGAGTTGCAAAGGTGTAGACATAGAAAAAACACGTATTTCATTATACATATACGTGCACACCTCTATATACAATCAAAACATATATCAGAGTTGATAATTTTTTAGAAAATTATATCTGCATGAATGCATTTACAAAGTCATATTAAACCATAGCCATGTATAGAACATACTAAATATGCACATGTCAATTCTACACACAACTGTGCCCATTATATTCGAATCCATCTCTATAGAATTAGAAAAATATATATATATCCTATCTATATACAATAATCCAAAGTTATACAAAAAATATATATATAAATATACATATGCCTACTCCTATACATATATACATATTTATATCATACAAAAATACATACTATTCTCCTATTTACAAAATCTATATCTTTTCCAACTTACATGGCATTATATTGGACACATGGACACATATCTGTATGTGATTCAAGAAAATGAATAGCATCAATATATACACGTGCTAATGGTATATCAACGCTGAAATTAAATAACCCACTGGTGATAATTCTTATTGTGATCTATATTAGAAATATAACGAAAGTGCACCCTAGTGAAAATAAAAACACATCATAGGTGGACTAAAATTCATTAGTCCCCAAATTATTCTATGAAAGGATAGAGAGATACTATATACAGGAAAGCAATGTACATCAAGGTCCGGGTGATACATGAATCCTTTGTGGACTCCCCTGTGGTGCCAGGCCGGCGCCATCTGGTATCAGTTGTTATATTCAGAAAGACCTTGAGGAGAAAAATACAGAAAGAACCCATATGAGAATTTTAGGATTAATAAGACTATAACAAATGATGTAAGTCTTCAGTGGTGTTCAGTCCATTGGGGTATTTGCTGTCTAGTACAATTATATATTCGGTTTCTTTTTTTCGTAGCAGTTTTTCTCTGTCGCCTCCTCGGACGAGGGGCGCAACCACATCTATAACATAATATGATAGATTGGACAAATCATTGTTATGTGTGGACTTGAAATGACGTGCTACTGGGTACGTATTGTCACTATTTACAATGGCTCGTAAGTGTTGCAGAATCCTGGCGTGCACCTGTAGTTTGGTACTGCCCACATATCGTAGGCCACAGGTGCACGTCAGGACATATACTGCAAACTCGCTGTGACAATTGAAGTAACCTCGGATGGCCTTCCTCCTAGGACTGAAAGGTGTAAAATAATGGGATGTATTTACACCAAATTTACATGCCCTACAAGAGGAACATTTAAAGAAACCTTTTTGTTTTAGCCAAGCGCTACCATTTCCTAGTTCCGGGCTGTTTTTAACTAGACAGTTATGCATACTGGGTGCTTTTTTGTACGTAATGGTAGGTGCATTGGGGATAATATCACCCAGGACATTATCAGTACGCAGAATGGACCAGTGCTTCCTCATAATGGACCTTATTTGTTTCTCTTGTTTGCTGAATGCTAGTATAAGACGGGGAGCAGGGTTCTCTAATTCTATATCTATGGTTTCAGATGTCAGAAGAGATTCCCGGGACTTGGCTCGACATCGCCTCAGTGCGCTATTAAGGACCTTGTTGTTGTATCCCCTAGCTTTCAATCTGTTTATTGTAGTCTGAGCTTCTTGTTCAAAGGTTTCAGGAGTGCTGCTGATTCTCTTAACTCTGAGTAGCTCCCCATATGGAATATTGGTAATGACGTGTTGGGGATGTTTACTGCTAGCATGTAATATGCTGTTGCCAGCCGTCGGTTAACGATATAATGACGTGGCAACAGTATTATTGGAGATTGTTACATGAACATCTAGGAAATCTGCTTTCTCCTTGCTGATGTGGGCCGTAAAGAACAAGTTGTCATTATTCTGATTTAAAGCATCAACAAAAACTTTAGCACTTTCCTCATCCCCCTCCCAAATACAAAACACATCATCAATAAACCGTTTCCAGTATTTAACCTTCTCAAATCCGGGAGTACCGGTGAGACCGCGCTCCTCCCACCAGCCAACATGCAAGCATGCATAGCTGGGGGAGAAGCACGATCCCATCGCCACACCTCGCACCTGTCTCCAGACATTCTTGGCAAACATAAAGTAATTGTTGTTTAAACACCAATGTATCAACTCACACAACATCTTGTTATGTGCATAGTATTCACAAGATCGAGAACTAAGATAGTGTGTGATGGCGTCCAATCCTTTAGTGTGGTCTATGGAGGTGTATAAGGACTCAATATCTAAAGTCAAAATGCACCAATTTTCACGCCACTGAATGGAATTGAGTTTGTTGAGAAAGTCCCCTGTGTCTTTTAAATAGCTAGGCAACTCTTTAACAATGTCCTGCAGAAAAAAGTCTATATAATGAGAAATGTTCTCCCCCACACTGTTTATGGCTGCTATGATGGGGCGGCCCGGAGTGGGAATTTTCTGCTTATGAATTTTAGGGATCAAATACAATATCGGTATGACCGGATGTTCTCTATGCAGATAGTCAAATTCAGCTTGGGAGATCAAATTGGTTCTTTTGTAAGACATTAACAGTTTTTTCAAGTTGTCTTTGGCTCGTTTGTAGGCCATCCCATTAGATCTTTCATAGCAGGTGGGGTCATTAAGTTGTCTCATGGCTTCGGCCATATACTCTTCCTTTTTCCACAAGACAATATTACCCCCCTTGTCAGATTTGTTAATAACAACTTCCTGATTTTGACTAAGTTTTTTCATTAGAGTATTATATTGCATGATCCTAGCATTGTTCTTATTAGATTGTGCCTGTGTCACACGGTTAAGCCTTTTCAAATCTTCCGTCACGCACTCATGATAAATATCAATTGCATCTTTCGGCATGACGGGTAAAAAGGTGCTTACCGGTTTGAAAGGACTTTCTCCCGCTCCTCTTTGGCGAATGTCCACATTAATCAATTCTCTTTGGGTATTTTGAGTACCGTCGTTGTCCTGTGTTGAGGCCGCCGCAGCATTTCCCAGATCACATAGAGTGAGCAAGAGTCTAGCATCTCTTGCTGCCGGGACTGCTGGAACTGTAGCAACAGCAGTGACACTTGTGCTGGTAGTGCGCTCCATATTTTTGGTTGTAGTCTTGGATGCAAAGAACTTTTTTAGCTTAAGCTTGCGAATGAATTTAAAAACATCCGCTCTTGTATTTGTATAATTGAATGAACTTTCTGGGCAAAAATTAAGTCCTAGAGCTAATAATTGCTCTTCTGCTGTGGTAAGGGTAACGTCAGAGAGGTTCGTAATGGTACAATCTTTTATTGTTTCTTTTTGTTGAACCATTGTTTCTTTCTCTTTTGCTGTTGAGGCTGCTGATGTTGCTTTCCGCCTTTTGCGTCTTGCGTGGCGTCTTGCGTTGCGCTTTTTGCGTTGTAGTTCTTTTTGTGCCTCGGACGCAATGTTTGCAGCCGGTCGTCCACTAAAAAATCCATCTCTTCACCAATTTCTAAAACTCTTCCCGGATGTGTTTCTGTGTTGCTAATCTCGGAGAGAGACATGCTGGATGAGCTGGACAGAGAGACTGTATCAGGATCAGAATTTTCCATCACCTCATCCTGTCGATTCGCTGTCGCCACGTTGCTATTACTGGCTCCCACTTTCGCGGCTTGTTTGGACCATTTTGCTTGCTTGGCTCGATCGTATTTTCTAGCAAACGTATAGATTTGCCCAGTCTCGTAGTCCTTCAGGTCCCTCGCAAATGTATGCACTTTTCTAATTTTAATGCGCTCCTCATGTTTGTGCAGTCTCTCACTTATTTCCTTGCGCATGTTCGTGATTAGTAACTTGGTGTCAGGGTCGGTAGTGGCATCCAGCTGCTCGTTAATGCCCTTAATTTCCTCAAGCAGTTTGTCGCGGTCTATGACTGCGTATTTTATAAGTACTCTTACCAGGTTCATCGACGCATCCAAATTCAATTCGCCCCATTCCTTTAACATATATATATATATATATTACCTACTGGCGGTCGCCAGTAGGTATATATAGTTAGGATTTTTTCTCTATGGGATTTTTGAAAATTCTATGTCTAATAACTTTGGCGTTAGTGGACGGAATTGGCTGAAATTTTCAGGAAAATGGAACATTTTGTTTCTGAGAAGCCCCTGACAATTTGGGGGGGTTTCATCAAGGGGGGGCCGAGAAAAAAGGGGGGTCCCAAAACGCGTTTTTCCCATGTTAATTTCCATAGGGCGGTTGGCCTCACTTTTAGCTCGACCGGCTGAATGGATTTGCACGAAACTTGGCAAAATTGTAGGGACTGTTAGCCCGATGTGCCTTTGCTAGGTCTCAATATATGTGCTCCAGTGGATTTTGAGTAATTTAGGTTCAAAAAAAGATATATATCTGGGCGGAGCCTAACCACACATCTGATCTGATTGGCTGTCAGCACTTCATCCAAGAAGTGTTGGCAGCCATCTTGGGACCAATATACATGATAGCACCTCATTAAAAAGCATTGTAGTTAATAGAGGGTTTTAGGACTTTAGTTACATTATAAATCATTTGTTGATGGTACCATACTCGTTTTAGGAATTGTGGTGGGTTCTAAGGTGATTTTACCATGTGAAAAAACCTTCTTCTGTGATATCATGAATATTGTTTGAAAGAAAACTAATATCTCATGATTTTCCCACAGTGGTTTGGAAGGGGATCTATAAGCTAAACTGAAAGCATATTTTCTGAAATTTCACATTATCTTTCTCAGTCATGTGAAAATGAAGTCTGACATTCTCAGTAAAACATGAACATCCAACAAGGACAGAGACTGTCAGTTGATTCCTTTGTGTTCTACTGCAGCCTCCTAGAGTGTTCTAAAGAACAACTAGAGCGCTAACAGTCCTACTTATTACAAAGGTATGGCACACCTGAAGCCATCTTGATTGGAATAAAGTGGTAACTCTTAAAACATTTAATTTAAAAAGAAACAACATGAGGGGGTATATTTTGCCATAGAAAGTATGATTAGTGCTGCAGAATGAAAAATTAGGGCACATTTTGAGTGACTTCTCAAATCCTTTTCTATTTCATTAAAACATTCTGACATGCAGTCTCCCAAAATGGCCGCCAGAGACAAAAGAGCCCAAATGTAGCCCAAATATCACCCAGATGTAGCCCAAGTATAGCCCAATGACAGAATGTCCAAGAGTGTTCTAAAGAACAACTAGAGCGCTAACAGTCCTACTTATTACAAAGGTATGGCACACCTGAAGCCATCTTGATTGGAATAAAGTGGTAACTCTTAAAACATTTAATTTAAAAAGAAACAACATGAGGGGGTATATTTTGCCATAGAAAGTATGATTCGTGCTGCAGAATGAAAAATTAGGGCACATTTTGAGTGACTTCTCAAATCCTTTTCTATTTCATTAAAACATTCTGACATGCAGTCTCCCAAAATGGCCACCAGAGACAAAAGAGCCCAAATGTAGCCCAAATATCACCCAGATGTAGCCCAAGTATAGCCCAATGACAGAATGTCCCAGAGTGTTCTAAAGAACAAGTAGAGCGCTAACAGTCCTACTTATTACAAAGGTATAGCACACCTGGAGCCATCGTGATGGGAATGAAGTGGTAACTCTTAAAACATTTAATTTAAAAAGGAACAAAATGAGGGGGTATATTATGCAATAGAAGGTATTATTAGTGCTGCAGAAAGAAAAATTAGGGCACATTTTGAGTGACTTTTCAAATCCTCTTCTATTTCATTAAAAAATTCTGACATGCAGTCTCCCAAAATGGCCACCAAAGACAAAAGAGCCCAAATGTAGCCCAAATATCACCCAGATGTAGCCCAAGTATAGCCCAATGACAGAATGTCCCAGAGTGTTCTAAATAGGCATGGGCGGAAAATCCGTTCCGCTCGCGGATTTTGCGGATTTTCGGGAAATCCGCAATCCGCGAGATTTGCGAATTTCCTGCAAAATCCGCAAATCCGCGAGCAGCGGATTTTGCTCGCACTGCTCGCACTGTTCGCGTGAGTTCGCGCCCCGCGAATAAGTGCGAAATTGCAGAAATACGATCTAAGCAAAACTGAAAGTAACTACTTACCAGGTTCAAAAGTTCAGGCACATCATTAGTAGCCATTTCCTGTAGTGCTTCCTGAGGGGCCCCTCCAGAGTTCAGTTGCCAGTTGCAACTATTATGTGACCCTGCTCTGAACCTCAGAATAGTTACACATATGCCACAAAGGTCCTGAATTACAGCTAAGGGAGACAAGCAGGAGCCAGGCTGGAAGTTAAAATCCATTAATCAGCCCCTAATTCATTATTGTCAGTTGGGGCAGGGCAGGTGTTGTAACTAATTTTGCAACAATGAAAGCACTTAGCAAGTGCAAAAGATCACTAATCAGGGCGCACTAAGGAAGCAGGTGCCAGCTAAAAAAATATTCTGTGACACATTAATCAGCCCCAAATTAATTCAGGTCACTTGAGGCAGGGAAGGTGTGCTTTGCTTTGCCGAAAATAATGTACACTGGACAACCAGAGGGTGTGGTGATGAAACAGAGGGTGGCATGGGTGGGCCAGAGGGTGGCATGAGTAGTCAGAGAGTGGCAGTGGTGACAGAGAGTGGCAGTGATGAAGAAGAGTGTCCCAAACAGGTTGGACACGTAGAAACAACAAGTTCGCAAAACTTGCGACCCGACAGGTAAGTTCGCAAATTGCGAAATTGTAAAAACCCTCGCGAACTGGCAGAAACACGGGCGAACACAAAAAAAAAAAAAATCCGCAAATTCGCGGGAATTCGCGGATTTTGCGGATTGCGAGTTTGCAAATCCGCAAATTCGCGGATTGCCAATCCGCAAAATCCGCTCATGCCTAGTTCTAAATAACAACTAGAGCGCTAACAGTCCTACTTATTACAAAGGTATGGCACACCTGAAGCCATCTTGATTGGAATAAAGTGGTAACTCTTAAAACATTTAATTTAAAAAGGAACAAAATGAGGGGGTATATTTTGCCATATGAATTATGATTAGTGCTGCAGAAAGAAAAATTAGGGCACATTTTGAGTGACTTCTCAAACCCTCTTCAATTTCATTAAAAAATTCTGACATACAGTCTCCCAAGATGGCCACCAGAGACAAAAGAGCCTAAATGTAGCCCAAATATCACCCAGATGTACCCCAAGTATAGCCCAATGACAGAATGTCCCAGAGTGTTCTAAAGAACAACTAGAGCGCTAACAGTCTTACTTATGACAAAAGTATGGCACACCAGAAGCCATCTTGATTGGAATGAAGTGGTAAGTCTGAAAACACTCAATTTAAAAAGGAACAACATGAGGGGGTTAATTTTGCCATAGAAAGTATGATTAGTGCTTCAGAAAGAAAAATTAGGGATCATTTTGAGTGACTTCTCAAATCCTCTTCTATTTCATTAAAAAAATTCTGACATGCAGACTGAAACATGCACTTTGAATACCAGCAGCAGACGTCCCTGGTGAGCAGTAGCTTTACTACAGTGATCTAATGTGCAACTAGAGTGCTAACATTCAGAATTTATGGCAAATGTGTGACACATCTGAATGCCTTCTTGATGGAACCAAAGTAAACAAGCATTGAAAATGCAATAGATCTCGCCCTCGTTTAAGTTAAAGCCATTCTGTTTGTAATGAGGTGGCTTTTTAGCTTTGCTTTTATTAGTGTTTTTTCAACTTTCATGTAAATAACATGCATCTGTATGCATATAAGTATATGTATACATGCATTTATGTTTGTATTTATATAGATATACAGATGATATATGTTTATATATGTATGTATATATATATATTCACTGAAAAAACCATAGGCTATAGACCATATATAGTTAGGAATTAGCATTTACAAAACCTTGAAAATTCACTGAAAAAACCATAGGTTATAGACCATATATAGTTAGGAATTCGCATTTACAAAACCTTATTTTACTCACACAAAACCATTGAAATTCCATATATAGTTAGTTGCACTAACTATATATCGCGCACCCGCAATCCACTGCTGATGATGTCACATATTACATCATTCATGACATGGTCAGTGACATCACTGATGACATCACTGATGACATCTCAAATGAGAAGGGCTAGAGGGTTGGGGGGGTCTCTAACCTGCCCCCTTTTCGTGTTTTCCGCTCTTGTTTTGGGCTCTCTTGTGCCTCAGTTCTCCTGAAAAACAAGATGGTGGCCAACACTTCCTGGTTCGGACAGTTTGGAATGTTGACAGTCGACTTCCAGCCAATCAGAAAATCGCTTGCGCACGTATGGGTATGCGCAAGTACGCGTACGGTACGCGTACCGTACGCGTATGGTGCGCGTACGGTGAACGCATATAGATATATAATTTGCTCAAATTCAATTTTCTCAACAACTACTGTAGGGATTTTCACCAAATATAGAAAAGGCACTACTGCATACCTGTCCCTACCATTTTGCCAAGTTTGGTGTAATTCCGTTCAGCCGTTCGGGCTGTAGCCGTGTCTGAAGGTCCCATAGAAAATGCCATTTGAAAATTTTCAAATTCAATTTTCTCAAGAACTACTGGAGGGATTTTCACCAAACATAGCAAAGGCACATCTGCATACCAGGCACTACCATTTTGCCAAGTTTGGTGTAATTCCATTCAGCCGTTCGGGCTGTAGCCGTGTCTAAAGGTCCCTATGGAAATTAACATGGGGAAAACACGTTTTGGGACCCCCTTTCGGCCCCCGCTTGACGAATCCCCCCAAAACTTTTAGGGAAGGAGCGGAGCGGAGCTGGCCAAAATTCTGGAAAATTCCTCAATCGACGCCAAAGTTATTCCCAATAGAATGTTGAGCGCATATCGATATATAATTTGTTCAAATTCAATTTCTCAACAACTACTGGAGGGATTTTCACCAAATATAGAAAAGGCACTACTGCATACCTGTCTCTACCATTTTGCCAAGTTTGGTGTAATTCCGTTCAGCCGTTCGGGCTGTGGCCGTGTCTAAAGCTCCCATAGAAAATGCCATTTGAAAAATTTCAAATTCAATTTTCTCAAGAACTACTGGAGGGATTTTCACCAAACATACAAAAGGCACTGCTGCATACCGGTCCCTACCATTTTGCCAAATCTGGTGTAATTCCGTTCAGCCGTTCGAGCTGTAGCCTTGTCAGAATGTCCCTATGGAAATTAACATGGGGAAACACGTTTTGGGGCCCCCCTTTTTTCTCGGTCCCCGCTTGACGAATCCCCCTGAAACTTTTAGGGAAGGAGAGGAGCGCAGCGAGGCAAATTTAAGGAAAATTACAGGCAGATCCCTCAATCGGCGCCAAAGTTATTCCCAATAGAATGTTTGGAATTTCCTATGGTAACTAGGTCCTAACTATATATACCTACTGGCTATCGCCAGTAGGTATATATATATATATATATATATATATATATATATATATATATATATATATATATATATATATATATATATATACATATATATCTATATATATATATTACCTACTGGCGGTTGCCAGTAGGTAGTTATAGTTAGGATCGTTTTCCATAGGAAATCCGCAACATTCTATTGGGAATAGCTTTGGCTCCTTGCCTCACTACGCTCCGCTCCTTCCCTGAAAGTTTGGGGGGGGATTCGTCAAGCGGGGGCTGAGATAAAAGGGGGGTCCCAAAACGTGTTTTCCCCATGTTAATTTCCATAGGGCGGTTGGACTCACTTTTAACCCGAAC